>NC_056731.1:868149726-868248051 GCF_019279795.1 Protopterus annectens | reverse complement strand
CCCAGTGGCCCTGAATACATTTGTCAGCCATGTGAGCCCCCCCATGCATAGTCTGATGCGTCTGTGGTCAGGGTCTGGGCGGCATGGGGTTGAGTAAAAGGCAGTCCTTTGGTGTGGTTGCATGCTTCTGCCCACCAAAGGAACTCTGTACTTAGACAAGGCATGATAGGAATGACTGTTTCCAGGTCCTGAGAAGGTTGGCACCAAAGACCAAGTACCACTGAAGTTTCCTCATATGCAGTCTTGCCTATGGAATTAGCAGTATACATGAGGCCATGAACCCTAGGGCTTGCAGTATTTTTTTTGCAAATAGCTGGGTTCTGGTTGCTACTTGTTTGAAGTAGTCTGTCAGATGGACCTGTTTTTCTGAAGTGAGGAATATAATCTGGGAAGTTGTGCCCAAACTTGCTCCCAGGAATACAATTTTTTGATGGGGCACCAGTTAAGATTTCTTTTCGTTGATTGTGTACCCCAATGAAGTGAGAAGTTTTACAAATGCCAAGTGCTGAAGCAGCAACTTCTGACTGTCCACCTAAGTCAGGCAGTCGTCCAAGTATGGGTAAATTTGGATATTTCTCTGCCTACAGTATGCAATGGCTGGAGTCAGGCGTTTTGTGAATACCCTGGGCGCAGTAGACAAGAGCCTGCCCTGAAACGTAGATGCTTCCTGCAGGACTCCCTTATAGGGATGCGCAGATGGGCTTATTTTAAGTCTAGAGTGACTAACCAGGCATCCTTGGCTAAATTAGGGAGAAGCTGTTGCAGGGTAAGCATCTTGATTTTTGGTACCACCAGGAAGGTGTTTTAAATTGAAAGATCCAGGATTGGGCGACAAGAACCCTCTTTCCTGGGAACAAGGAAGAGTCTGGAGAAGAATCCTTGACCCCCTCTGTTCTACTGGAACAGGCTGAATAGCTCTGATATTGAGCAGGTAAAGTACTTGGTTTTGAGCCTCTGCCCACTGGTTTGGGGGACTGTCTGGAAACCCGATTGGGGTTGGCAGTGAATGGAAATAAAATCTGTACCTCTGGGATACAATGTTGATGACCCATCAGTCCTGAGTGATGGACATCCAGTTTTTTTGCATGAAGGGCAAGTTTTCCACCTAGGGGCAGAAGCAATTGGGGAGAGTTGGGAAATAAGAGTGAAGAAGTCATTGCGAGTTTTTTTCCATAAGGAGTTGGCTTACCACTCCTCGCTTTAGGGGTGGGGGCACTCCATTGCTTAGATCTCTGCATACTCTTGAGACTGTAGTCTGGGTGGTCGGTTTCCCCTGGGTCTTGTTTGGGAAGACATGGAGGGGGCTAGAAAGGACCAGTGTTTTGAAGGGCAATGCCTACTGAAACTAGGGGGTTGTACTTGTAGGAATTCTTTAACAGTCTGCATATATTTACCTTTTTCTTGCATCTTTAAGAACTTCTGCTTTGGTGCCAAACTGTCCTTATTCAAAGGAGCGTATAATTTCAATTTGACATGATCTGGCAAGGTCTGCTCCTTCAGCCAAACATGTCTTCTCAGTACAGAGCCAGTGACTGCTGCCCCGCAATATGCTTCTAGGGGATCAAAGCCACACTGCAAAGTATGCTTGCTAACTTGGTTTGCAGAGTGCAAAAGCTCCTGCAATTCTTTATTTTCTGCACAAGGAAGTCACCAATTTTTGTTTATTAAGTTCCATAATATGCTGCTTGTATTTCAGCATGTGAAACTGGCAATTCAATGCCCTGATAGCAAGAGGTGCAGAGGTATATACCTTCTTACCCCATCTGTCCAAAGCTCTGGAATCCTTGTCCGAAGGGGTGGGTTTTTGGCTATAGTTGCCTTAATACCTTTAGGTCCTTGTGAAATGATCTCTGGGTCAGCAGTAGGATTCTTGAAAAGAAACGAATATCAGGTACTCTGTAGTACCTGACTGGTTTCCTAGGGGAAGGAGGTAAAGTGTCTGGAGTAAGACTGGATTCCATGAAAACATCTACAACATCCAAGACAGGGGGAATAGCTAAATGTATGTGCTGAGCCAACTCTTAAAAATTCTCTGTGTCTCTTTTTGGACTGAGGATAGTCTTGGCATTCCCAATGGAAATGCTCTCAAAGTATGCACGGTTTCACCAAAAGAAAAATCCTCTGGAGGGGAGGCAGAGGGAATGCATTCCTCTGCATCTGAATCCTCATAGGCAGATAAGGGCATGATTTCATACATCAGAAAAGTCAGAGTCATCGGACTCCTGGTCGGTAGAACCTGAAGGGGATTGGATTCTTCGTCTCTTTGCAGGGGAAGGCTGGCTTCCCCTAATCAGCGTAATAAGGTCTTCAGATATTCTAAGCATTTGTTTCTGTGGCATGGGTGTCTGAGCATGTGCTTTGGACATCAGTTTTCTAGGCATAGTGCATACTCTGGGCCTAAGAAACTCGGTAGTTTTGGTTAAAAATGAAGTTGTCTGTTTCGACCATCGCTACAGCGAAAAACTCTCAGAAGCTGGTGCCTTCACAGTGGCTCCGGACCCATCCAAAGTAGAGACATCCGCTGGTTCCATAGTAGAAGAAGCATCTCTTAGCATACCAGACTCTGAATGGGTCTCAGCAGAGGCCTGCGAATCCACTGACGCGTGCATCAGGGGCTGCAAAGGTGCCTCACTGAGTACCAGCGGACTGGCGACTAGCTTAACAGAAGAGTAGTCGGCAGTTTTGGACCTATTCGGTCTGTCTTTATCCTTGCATTGTTTCAGATGATCGGTAGTCGAATGGCTTACCGAAGCAATTTCAGAATATGGAGATTGTCGCTAAATTCTTTCGTTCACTAAGAGCCAGACAAAGTACAGGTTTGTACCTACCATAAATGTAGATGTCAGAGAGGTATGCATCTGCAGTCCTTACAAATGGGTTGTCCTGTCGTCAGGCAGCCCTTCGGTCGGCCGGATTCCAAAGTCTGGGTCTGGCCTCTGCTGATGTCGCACTTCACCCGACGTCATAGCTGCAGTTCTTCGGGTATAAAGGTATCAGCCGACGCCATTTTCCTCAGTGTTTCTTGCCCCAGATGCCAGGTGCCCTCTAGAAAGGCTAAATTTGGATAAATGCAAATGTTTCCAAACAATAGAGAGCACATAGAAATAAACATGTATATACATATATACAAACAAATACACCATAATAGATTCCCCCAGCTAGCTACAAGATGGGCAAATACCCTAGGAGTACCACAGAGGGGAAGGAGGGTGGGTAATCCTGACTGCAGATGCATACTCTCGGACATCTACATTTATGGTAGGTACAAAACTGTACTATGTCCTTCAAGGATGCATCTGCAGTCCTTACAAATGGGTAGAATACCATAGCCAAACTGGGGGAGGAGTAAAAAGATTATGGTGTAGTTAAGATCTCTTGTAAAATAGCAGTGGCAAAACCTGCTCGGGATCTGGAGTATAAGGGTAGATTATAATGCTTGGCAAATGTATGCACGGAGCTCCAAGTAGCAGCCTCTAAAATGTCTTTTGTAGCCACTCCTCGTAAAAAAGCTGTGGTAGTGGCTGTAGCCCTTGTAGAGTGAGGTCTGATGTTTTCTGGAGTTTTCTTCCCATGGTAAGAGTAACAGAATCTAATGCAATTTCCTATCCACTTGGAGATTGTCTGTTTTGAAATTGCTTTTCCTTCCATTCCTGTTGCATATGCTACCAGAAGCTGGTCAGTTTTTCTATTGCTCTTGGTCCTGTCCAGATAGTAACGCAATTGTCTATGTACATCCAAGGTATGTAACAGTCTTTCTCCCTTGTTCTGTGGGTTGGGGAAGAATGTAGGCAGGTGGATAGCTTGGTTTAAAGATACCCCGGAGACCACCTTTGGCATAAAAGTAGGATTAGTTCTCATGGACACTATCTTGATGGAAGATAAGGGCTGTACGGCCATTAATGCCTGTAGTTCAGAAACCCTTCTTGCTGAAGTGATTGCAAGCAGGAAAGCAGTTTTCCATGATAAGTACTGTAATTCTGCTGAAGAATGTAGGCAGGTGGATAGCTTGGTTTAAAGATACCCTGGAGACCACCTTTGGCATAAAAGTAGGATTAGTTCTCATGGACACTATCTTGATGGAAGATAAGGGCTGTACTGCCATTAATGCCTGTAGTTCAGAAACCCTTCTTGCTGAAGTGATTGCAAGCAGGAAAGCAGTTTTCCATGATAAGTACTGTAATTCTGCTGTTGCTGCTGGCTCGAAAGGAGGGAGTGTCAACTTTTCTAGCACAAAGTTCAAGTCCCATGCGGGCAATGGTGGCTTCCTAGGTGGCTTTACATTTTTAATTCCTCTCAGAAACTGCTTGAGCAGAGGATGTGAGAAGACTGGAGGGTCCATGTTGTATTCTGCTGAAATAGCTGATGCATGAATCTTAATGGAAGAATAGGACAGGCCATTGTGGAAGAGCTCTGCCAAGTATTCCAGGATGTTAGCTATGTTTACCAGTGACACATTTTCTCCTTTTGCTGCACTCCAAATGAGATATCTTTTCCATTTTGCTGAATAATTTTTTCTTGTTGAGGGTCTGCGAGCCTCCAAGATAATGTCTTTAACCGTTTGAGATAAATCTGGGTTATTTGGCCTTATGCAATGTTCCAGGCAGCCAGCTGCAGTGTTTTTAGGTTTGGATGCAGGGTTTTGAAGTTGTTCTGTGTTAACAGTAAGGGAACTAGGGGCAGAGGCCATATTTGTTCCCGAGACATACTCCTCAGTAATGGGTACCAATGCTGCCTCGGCCAGTCTGGAGCTATCAGGATGATCCTTGGACGGTCTTCTTTGATCTTCAATAGCACCTTGTGCATCAAAGGAAGAGGAGGGAATGCATATGCTGTCAGGTTTTTCCAACTGAAAGATAGGGAGTCCACCTTCCAAGCAAGTGGGTGGTATGCCCTTGTGCAGAATTTTTTCAATTGGTGGTTGTGTGGGGATGCAAATAAGTCTATTTCTGGTAGTCCCCATTTCCCTGTAATGGTTTTGAATATGTCTGGATGCAGCATCCATTCGTGGGCATCCGAGGTAGTTCTGCTTAGGATGTCTGCTAGTATATTTTCTTTTCCTGGTACAAATATCGCTTGTAACTGAATGTTGAAGCTCAGGGCCACATTCCAGAGGTCCATTGCCATCCGGCATAGAGGGTATGAATGTGTGCCTCCCTGTTTGTTGATGTACCACATAACTGTGGTGTTGTCCGTCCTTATCAGCAATTGACCCTGTCGAAGAAATGGTCTGAATATCTGAATTGCCAGTTTTACTGCCAGCATCTCCTTTTGATTTATGTGTAGGTGCAGCTGGTCTTGAGTCCATAAGCCTTGTATGCACTTGTCCAACATGTGTGCCCCCCAACCGAGGTCTGAGGCGTCCGTTGGGATGGTCTGGCTTGGTTGAGGTCTGTGGAAGGTCAGTCCTTTGTTTGATTGACAGGCCTGAGCTCACCATTGGAATTCTTGCTTCAGGCATGGAATTATTGGAATTTGGGTTTCTAGGCTGTGCTTCTGCTGAGACCATAAATTCCTTAGGTACCACTGTAACTTTTTCATATGTAGTCTGGCATGTGGAATCAATATTATGCAGGATGCCATGTAACCCAGGGCTTGCAGGACTTTTCTTGCTGTTAGCTGGTTCTGCTTTGTTAATGCCATGAAGTAGAGAGGGAGGTGCTTCTGTTTTTCTACTGTTAGGAATGCCATTTGGTTTGATGTGTCCAGCTCTGCACCCAAGAAGGTTATCCTTTGGGATGGTATCAGCCTTGATGTTTTTGTATTGACTGTGTATCCCAGGGCTTGCAGTAGATGAATGACCTTTTTCAAATCTTTTGTTAATTTGTTTTTGTTGTCCGCTTGTAACAGGCAGTCGTCCAGGTAAGGGTAAATTTGAATTCCCTGAAGCCTGCAATGAGCCATTACTGATGCCAGGCATTTCGTGAACACTCTGGGCGCAGTAGATAAGCCAAAGGGCAATGCTGAGAATTGATAATGCTCTGATCCTGCAAGAAATCTGAGGTATCTTCTGCAATTTGGTCGTATGGGGACGTGCAGGTATGCTTCCTTGAGATCTAGAGTTACCAGCCAAGACTCCTTGCCCAGCATGGGAAGAAGCTGCTGTAGGGTCAGCATTTCGAATTTTGGAACAATGAGGTATGTGTTTAGAGCGGACAGGTCTAGAATAGGTCTCCATTGGTTTTCTTTTCTTGGTACCAGGAAGAGTCTGGAGTAAAATCCTTGCCCCTGTTCCATAGACGGTACCCTTTCTATAGTTCTCATCCTTAGTAAGTGATTTATTTGTTGTAGAGCTTCTGTTTTCTGATTTGGAGGTAGGTTTGGCATTCCTCTCTTCCTTGGTAGAGTATGGAAGTGAAACCTGTAACCTTGGTCTATTGTCTGTAAAATCCATTTGTCTCCTGTGATGTAGTGCCAGTTTACTGAAAATAAGGCTAGCTTTCCGCCTAAGGGTGCTTCTAGTTGTTCCCTGGTAGGTGCCAGAGCCAAGTCACTGTGATTGTCCTGTGGAAGTGGTGGTGGCTGGATCTGTGGCAGTACCTCGCTGGTTGTTAGCCTGCCATTGACGTCCCTGTAGGCACCTCTGGATTGACCCCTGCCTCTTGAGCCTATTCCTGCCTCTCTGGGCTCTGGAAGTGTCTGGAAAGGACCAATTCTTGGAAGGCCAGTTCCTACTAAACCTTGGAGGCTGGACTTGCAAGAAATCCTTGACTGTCTGGACAGATTTTGCTTTCTCTTCCACCTTCTTCAGCACCTGCTGTGCCGGGGAGCCAAACAAATTGAGCTTATCCATAGGAGCATCTAGGAGCTTTGATTTAACATGGTCTGGTAAGGACTGCTCTTTTAACCATGCATGTCTTCTGATCACTGTACCAGTCATAGCTGATCTAAAAGAAGCCTCCAGTGCATCATAGCCGCATTTTAAGGAATGATTACTGACCTGCTGAATGTTATGTACCATTTCCTGAACAGATGTTTTGTCTAATGGTTCATCCGAGGACAGTTTAGTTAACTGATCTAACATGAATTCCTGATACTGAATTCATGTGGAATTGACAGTTTAAGGCCCTAGCTGAAAGAGTAGCAGAAGTGTAAACTTTTTTACCCCATCTCTAAGGCCCTAGATTCCCTTTCAGAGGGAGGGTTTTGGCAGAGGTAGCTGCTACAGCCTTGGGTCCCTGGGAGATAGTTTCAGGATCTGCAAAAGGAGCCTTATACAAATGATAATGTGTGTCCGGAACCCTGTAGTACCTATCGGGCTTAGCAGGGGCCGGAGGAAGAGAATCAGGAGCAGTACAAGCATCATTAAATGCATCATCCACAACAGTAAGTACTGGAGGAATGGCTAAAGGCCTATGCTGTGGCAAATGCAAAAAGGTTCTAAGCCTTTTCCTAGAGTCTGAAAAATCCTGGCCCTGCCATTGAAATTGTTCCCTCATAGCATGCAAGGTTTCCCCAAAAGAAAATTCCTCAGGCGGAGAGGCAGAAGGAATGGACTCTTCTGCATCAGAGTCCTCATAAGGAGAAAAAGGGCCCTCTGGAGGGTTTGTAATCATCAGAGGAGTCCTCTGAAGAAAGTGGCTCAGGGGGCTCTGCTCTAGGCCTCTTCTCTGGAGGTGGGTGAGAGGCCCTGTCTGGGTGGGGTTGGGATCCCCGGATCAAAGAAATGAGATCCTCTGCTAGACTAAGCATTTGAGAACTAGAGGTAGGCCTGTGAGAGGGGGTCTTAGCAGGCACCGTTTTGGTAGATTTTGCTGCTTTAGCCCTGGCAAAAGCCTTAATCGACATGGATGCAGGGGGCCTAGCAGCTCCACGTGCAGGAGTAGAAATATCTAAAGGAATAGTATCAGATAAATCCTGTGAACCTGCAGGAGCAGGTGGGATTTCAGTAGCAGATTCAGCTATGCTGGATGAGGCCTCGATAGGAGGTAAGCTTTCGGCCGAAGGAAGAACCGTGGACTGTTTCAGCCGAAACCGAGACACTCGCGGTTGGCTTAACCGTGGTTTCGGCCGAAACCGCAGACCGCGAGTGTCGGTCCTTTTCCTTGCGCTTTTTAGTTATTTGCGTAGTCGGAGTTTCCGACTGCATAATGTAAGCAAAAGTGGAGCCGAAAAACTCCTCAGCAAATTCCGACCGACGTCTAAGCGTCCGTCGGTTGAAAGAAGCACAGGCTAGACAAGCTGCTACGTCGTGGTCTGGGCCTAAACAAGGTAGGCAGTAAGAGTGGAAATCTTTATGAGGTATTTGTTTCCCACAAGTTAAACAGTTATTCACTTTTTCTGACATCGGCTGAGGCAAGAGAGAGTCCCCAACGGGGTACTTAGCTTTTTAGAAGTCTTCGGTAGTAGTAATCTCTGGTTCTGACCGACCGGCACTTGCGAACAGCTTCTGCTTCGGGCGCCACGCGGCAAGAAAGACCGAGGAAAATGGCGTCGGCCGATACCTTTATACCCGAAGAACTACAGCTATGACGTCGGGTGAAGTGCGACATCAGCCGAGGCCAGACCCAGACTTTGGAATCCGGCCGACCGAAGGGCTGCCTGACGACACGACAACCCATTTGTAAGGACTGCAGATGCATCCTTGAAGGACATCTAATGGTTCAGACATTAAATAAGACACAAAACAGACAGCGAGGGATGTCGTGGTCTGGGCCTAAACAGGTGATGCATTACGAATGAAAATCTGAGGTATTTGCTTTCCACAGGCAAGACAACTGTTAACTTTTTCCGACATTGGTTAGAGCAAGAAAAAAGGATCCCCAATGGGGTACTTGGCTTTACAAGACTTCAGGATTATTCAACTCTAAAACAAAAAATTCAGGTAGCGGCCGACTGGCACTTGTGAACTGCTTCTGCTTCGGGATCCTCCCCGGCAAGAAAAAGACTGATGTAATGGCATAAGCTGCCTGTTTTTATACCCCTGACGACCTGATGTCAAGGAAGAAGCGACAGCATCCGACGCAGAAATACTAAGTCTCTGGTATTCTGGCCAAATGAGGGCTACCTGCAGGTGGATAACCGAAGTGTGATGACTGCAACAGTGAAACACTAAGAACATCAGTGGAAAGGCATACAGTAGATCCGGGGGCCAATCGCGCATTAGAGCATCCCTTGGAGATTCCCCCTGAGAGGGGGGGGGGGATCAAGGCAAAGTAGCTTTTGCATTTGTTGTTTAAAGGGGAAGCAAACAGAGCGCAGCAAGGCCTACTCCAGCGGCGGAAGATCCAATCGGTTAGTACAGGATTGAGGGGACCAGTCGTGAGGCATCAGAATGTTCCTGCTCAGACTGTCCGCAATAAGGTTGAACTCTCGGGAATGTGTGTTGCTATAAGAAAGTGGTTGGAAGCCATCACCCAGTGCCAAATCCTCATGGCTTCCTAACACAGGGGGTAAGACCTGGTTCCGCCTGGTTTGTTGATATAACAGACGACTGACATGTTGTCAGATGAATTCCAATGGTCCAAGAAGGGAGGTTTGTATGGAACGCTTGCAACGCTAAAAGAACTGCCCTCACTTCCAAAACATTTATGTGCAAATTGGCCTCCATGGGGGAACCAGGTGCCTTGGACAGTCTTTTCCTGGAAATGCCCCCCCCCCCCCAAGGAAGCGTCCATGGTCACTGTGGCCCTGGGCTGGGGGAGACAGAACGGTCGATACCAAAAATTAGATTCTGGCTTCATCCACCATAGCATTTCTTTCTTGCAAAGGTCAGTAAGGCATATCATGTGGTCGAGTGGGTTAAGACAGACTATTGTTAAGAAAGTAGCCACTGTAATATTCTCATGTGCAACCTCGCCAGTGGTACTAGGGTAATGGAAGCTGCCACGCAGCCTGAGAGTTGCAGTACAAGGCATGCTGGTACAAAGGTCTGTGGAAGGAGGGCTTGGATCTGGTGTCTTATTTTCGAAAGCCTGTGAGGAAGGAGGGAAGCTAGACAGGATGTTGAGTCGAAGACCACTCCAATGAATTCCAATGTTTTTGTTGGGAACATTTGAGATTTGTCCTTACTGACTGTAATCCCCAAGCGGAGAGCAAGGCCTTGAGTGTAGGAGAAGCTGCAGGTTAGAAGATTCCTGGTAGAGGCGGTAAGAAGCCAATCGTCTAGATACGGAAACACCTAGAATCCTTATAGTCGAAGATGAGCTACTACAACTGCCATACATTTGGTGAAAACTCTGGGTGCGGTGGGGGTGGGGGCTGTCAAGAGACCGAATGGCAGTGCTCTGAACTGGTAGTGATCGGCTCCCAGCCAGAAGCAGAGAAATCTCTGGGAGCGCTGATCCATCTTTATGTGGTAATACGCGTCCTGGAGCTCTATAGAGCACATCCAGTTGTCCTTCCCTAGAAAGGGGAGAATGGACTGTACCGTGACCATCCGGAATTTTTGAGGTTTGATAAATTTGTTCAATAGGCTGAGATCCAGGATTGCTCTCCAGTCACCTGTCTTTTTTGGCACCAAAAAGAACCTAGAGCAAAATCCAGATCCTCTCTGGTCTGGTGGGGCTAGTTGGAGGACTCTTTCTTAGCAGCTTTTCTATTTATAAGGCCGCTACCTCCCTCTGAATGGGTGGCACAGCGAGGATTCGTTTGACAGGTCCGAGAGTTAAATCGAATGGTATCTGGTATCCTCTGGGATATTCACTGCACCCAAAAGTACAGTTTTGTACCTACCATAAATGTAGGTGTTAAGAGTGGTCACCCTGCTGCAGTCATCACACTTGGGTTATCTGCCGTCAAGCAGTCCCGCAGTCGGCCCGTGTTCCAAAGTCTTGGTCCAGCGTCGGTTGCTGTCACTTCTTCCCTGACGTCAGTGCGACAGGGGTATAAAAGAGGCAGCCGACGCCATTTTCTTCAGTTCTTCTTGCCCCAGAAGTCAGGTGCCCCCAAATAGGAAGGCAATACATAATCCTAAGTAAATTACATAAGTAGAAAAGAATAGCTACAGCTGTAAGCAAATACACCATATAGAAATACATCTCAGAGATTGTATAAACAGAGAGCTATAGGTAAAACCCCGGTAAGAAGAGGGGGAGGTGGGAGGGTAACCTGGACTGCAGCAGTGAGAACATTCGAACATCTACATTTATGGTAGGTACAAAACTGTACTATGGTCGTGTTACACTGCTGCAGTCATCAAACTTTGGTTGAATCCCAAAGCTAAGGCTGGGCGGTTGGCACTAAACAGGGTTTGGAGAAGCTAGTAGGCCCTGCAGAACTGCAGTGGCAAAGCCAGCTCTGGTTTTTGAGTATAGAGGTAAGTGATGGTGCTTGGTGAAGGTGTGCACTGAACTCCAAGTTGCAACTTCCAAAATATCCTTGGTTGGTACTCCTCTGAGGAAGGCTGCTGATGTTGCTGTAGCCCTGGTGGAATGAGGCCTAATGTTACCAGGTACAGGCTTCCCATGGTGTGTGTAGCAGAAATGGATACAATGTCCTATCCATTTTGAAATGGTCTGTTTTGATATACGCTTTCCTTGAGATCCTGCAGCATAGGATACAAAGAGCTGATCAGATTTTCTGAAAACCTTTGTTTTATCCAAGTAGAAACGTAATTGTCTGTGAATGTCCAAAGAGTGTAGGAGCCTTTCCCCTTTATTCTGGGGGTTTGGATAAAAGGTGGGTAAATTAATGGTTTGGTTTAGAGCCACACTGGATACTACCTTTGGCATAAAGGAAGGGTTAAGTTCATAAAGAGACTCTGTCTTTATGAAAAATGACGAAAGGCTCCACTGCCATTAGGGCCTGTAGCTCTGAGACTCTTCGTGCTGAAGTTATTGCTAACAGCAGGGCAGTTTTCCATGATAAAAACTGTAAATCAGCTGAAAAAGCTGGCTCGAAGGGCGGTAGTGTAAGTTTTTCCAAAACAAAACTGAGGTCCCAAGTTGGTGTTGGTGCTCTTCGGGGCGGTCTTATGTTCTTAGCCCCTCTGAGGTATTGTCTTAATAATGGATGTGAAAAAATAGGAGGATCTGTGTTGTAATGAGCTGAAATAGCTGAAGCGTGGATCTTTATAGATCCAAAGGAAAGGCTTTTGTGCAACATCAGTTAAATATTGCAGAATCTGAGGAATATTTGGGACAAGAGGATTTTGGCCTCTAGCCTGGTTCCAGGCGCAGAATCTTTTCCATTTGTCTGAGTAGGCTTTCCTGGTGCTGGGTCTCCTGGCCTCCAGAATGACATCCATAACAGCTGTAGAGAGAAGTGTTGACTGGTTGTTTAGATAATCTGCCATGCAGCCGGATTTAAAGTCTTGAGCTGGCTGTGTAGAAGCTCACTGTTTTGCTGAGTCAGCAGGTGAGGAATTTGAGTTAAAATCCATGGTGGGCCTTAAGCCATGTTCCTTAATATTGGATACCAGTGTTGGCGTGGCCAGTCTGGAGCAATAAGTATCATCTGTGGTCCCTCTAATCTGGCTTTTAGCAGCACCTTTGCCAGAAGAGGTAGTGGAGGAAAGACATACACTGTTAATGTTTTCCAACTGAATGAGAGTTGCTATGTCCCTGTGCAAAACTTTCGCAGTTTGTAGTTTTGGGGGGAGGCAAACAGATCTAGGTCTGGGCTCCCCCATTTTTGAGTTATCATTGTGAATTTGGGTCTATTTTCCACTTGAGGATCCATGATATTTCTGTTAATCTGCCAATGTATTTTTCTTTCCTGGCAGGAATTGTGCTTGTAGTTGAACTTGGTAGGTCAGTGCTGTGTTCCACAAGGTCATTGCTTGCCTGCATAGGGGGTAGGAATGTGTGCCCCCTTGTTTATGGACCACATCACTGTGGTGTTGTCCGTCTTTATTAGAAGTTGTCCTGGATGTAGGCGGTCCTTGAAAGCTGTTAGGGCATTTTGTACAGCTAGCATCTCTTTTTGATTGATGTGGAGATGAATTTGATCTGCAGACCATTTGCCCTGAATGCACTGTCCTGTCATGTGTGCTCCCCAGGCGTAATCCGATTCATCTGTTGTCATTGTTTGCCTGGCAATAGGCAAGGTGAAAGGCTGACCCTTGTTGAGGTGACATGCCTGAGCCCACCATAGAAACTCCTGTTGAAGGCAGGGAATTAGTGGTACTATTGTTTCCAAGCTGTGGCTGTGTTGAGTCCATATGCTTTTCAGGTACCATTGTAATTTCCTCATATGCAGTTTGGCATATGGTATTAGTAGTATGCAATTTGCCATGAATCCCAAGGCCTAGTATGCAAGATGTCATGAATCCCAAGGCCTGCAGAATTTTTCTTGCAGGGAGTTGGGTCTTTGTTGCCATCATTTTGAAGTATTGAGTCAGTTGTTCTTGCTCGTCTGGTGCGAGATAAGCCATCTCGGCAGTTGTATTTAAGCTGGCACCCAGGAATATTATGTCTTGAGGGCACTAGTTTTGATTTCTTTTCGTTTTCTGTGTACCCTAGGCAACTTGGTAGGTTTTTTACAAATGCCAGATGTTTTAAAAGCATGTCCTTGCTGTCTGCTTGAATAAGGCAGTCGTCCAGGTATGGATATATTTAGATTCCTCTGTCTGCAGTATGCAATTACTGGTGCCAGGCATTTTGTGAAGACTCTGGGCGCAGTAGATAAGCCAAAGGGCAGTGCAGAGAATTGGTAATGAGTTGAACCTGCTATGAATCTGAGGTATCTTCTGCAATTTTGTTTGATAGGGATATGCAGGTATGCCTCCTTGAGGTCCAATGTTACTAGACAAGCCTTCTTGCCCAGCATGGGAAGAAGTTGCTGTAGTGTGAGCATCTTGAATTTGGGTACTTCCAGGTATGTGTTTAGAATTGAAAGGTCCAGAATGGGCCTCCAGGCTTTGTCCTTTCATGGAACCAGAAAGAGTCTTGCGTAAAATCCTTGTCCTTGCTCCTGTGTAGGAGCCTGTTGAATGGCTCTTATGTCCATGAGAGCTGTAATTTCTCTTTGAGCCTCTGCCCATTGATTTGGTGGCAGGTTTAGCATTCCTTTTTTCCTTGGTAAAGTGTGAAAGTGGAACCTGTAACCTTGAGATACAATATTTAGGACCCATTTGTCTTTTGTGATGATATGCCAATTGGCTGCAAAAAGCGAAAGTTTTCCTCCCAAGGGAGCTGCCAAGAGGGATTTGCTTGGCAGTCTGAGGGATAAAGTCATTGTGATCGTCTTCTGAAAGTTTGTAGCCGGTCTTCTCCTCCTTTCTGGGTTGTGGCACCCCATTGTCGAGGCTTGTAAGACCCTTGAGGCTGACCTCTGCCCCTTGGGCGTCTGTATTTGCCCCTCTGTGGTCTGTCAGAAGTTGGAAAGGACCAGTTTTTGGTTGGCCAATTTCTGCTGAAACGAGGGGGTTGAACCTGTAAAAAATCCTTGACCGTCTGCATAGATTTTGCCTTATCCTCCATTTTCTTTAAAACCTCTTCTGCTTTAACACCAAATAAAACATCCTGCTGTAAAGGTCCATCCAATAACTTTGCTTTAACATGTTGAGGTAAAGTTTGTTCTTTTAACCAAGCATGCCTACGAATGACAGACTACAGGAAGCTTCCAATGAATCAAATCCACATTGCAAAGTATGTTTTCCCACTTGTTCTGCTGCATGCAACAAATCTTGCATTTCCTTGTAATCAGACTGCCCTGTATGTGTGTGAGCATTTTTTGTTTTAATTGAGACATCAAATATTGTTGATATTTTAGCATGTGAAACTGGCAGTTTAAGGCCCTCATAGCTAGAGTAGCTGGAGGTATATACTTTCTTTCCCCATCTGTCTAGTGCTCTAGAATCCTGAATCTGGGTTAAGGCTAGATTCTGAATAAACATCATCCACAATGTCTAACACAGGTGGGATAGCAAGAGGTCCGTGCTGGGGTAGTAAAAGGAACTCTCGGAGCCTTTTCTTAGAATCAGAGTAATCCTGGCCTTCCCAGTGGAAATGTTCCCTCATGGTATGTAAAGTTTCCCCAAAAGAATAGTCTTCTGGGGGAGAAGCTGAAGGAATGGACTCTTCAGCATCAGAGTCTTCATAAGGGGGAAAGGAGTAGTCCTGTTCCTCAGAAGAGAGTCTGAGGAAATGGAAACCTGGTCAGACAAAGCGTCCTCCTCCTCCAGTCTAGGCCTTTTGTCAGGAGGGGGATGGGAACCCCTGATTAGGGTAAATTAAGTCTTCAGCCATCTTGAGCATCTGTTTCTTAGGCATGGGGCCTTGTACAGGAGACTGCTGTACAGGCTTCTTTACTTTTAAAGGAGTTTTTAGCTTTGCATAGGATTTAATAGTAAGTGTAGTCGGTCTGAAGAAACCTTCAGCAACTGAAGGCCTTTCAACTACACTGGAATCCCCTTCAGCAATGGAATCTGAAGGACCTAAAGATAAAGGCTCTGGAGGCCCAGCAACCTCCGCTTGGGAGTCGGATGCAGGCTGGGGTTCTAAATCAGCAGTTGTCAGGGGCTGAGTAGGCATCTCACGTAAAAACGGAGAACCGGCGACTGGCATAGCAGAGGCCTCGGTGTCTGGTTTGGATCTCGGCTGCCTGTCCTTATTTTTGCGCTTTTTATGCATCCCAGTCATCGGTTGCTCCGACGGCATGGTATAATTAAATTTTCTACCAAAATAATGTCGGGCGAAATCAAACAGACGTTTAACAGTTAGTTTGTTAAACCTAGCAAAAAACCGACAACGTGCGACGTCGTGGTCTGGGCCTAGGCAAGGAATGCAATAAGAATGAAAATCCTTATGAGGTATTTACTTCCCACAAGAAATGCAATTAACATTTTCTGACATCGGTCTGAGGCAAGAAAAGGTTCCCCAACGGGGTACTTAGCTTTATTGAAGACTTCGGTCTGATATTAGATTTGAAAATCTCAGGAGTCGACCGACCGGCACTTACGAACCGCTTCTGCTTCGGGCACCGCGCGGCAAGAAAGACTGAAGAAAATGGCGTCGGCTGCCTCTTTTATACCTGTCGCACTGACGTCAGGGAAGAAGTGACAGCAACCGGACGCCGGACCAAGACTTTGGAACTCTGGCCGACTGCAGGACCGCCTGACAGCAGATAACCAAAGTGTGATGACTGCAGCAGTGTAACACGATGAACATCACTGGTAGTACTGAGTTGCCAGGTTGGTAGGTACAGAGAAAAACGACTCTCGACTGCTTCCAGAGGAAAGCAATCAGACAGCTGCTCAGGAGCTATGGTAGAGTCGGCTGGAGAAGGAATCTCTAGCACCCTGGTTATTCGGACCCCCCCCCCCACTCCCAAAAGGGGAGTCTTCCAGATGAGTTGCCCCCTCTGCCCTGGGGGGATTGCTCACCACAAGTGTCACAAAACGATCCTTGGGATTTCTTGAACCACAATTTCCCTCCCCTCTGATTCCTGGAGTAGGACCTCTGGGGGGGGGGGGTGGAAAACCATATACCCACAGCAGATGAGATCTTTGTCTTTCACTTCGTGCTAGTGCGTCTTGTACTTTTGGACCAAAAAGTGCAGATTTGTCGACAGGCGTGTTGACAAAGGAAGATTTAAAGGGGTCTGCAAAATCACACAAATGTATCCAAGCATGACATCTCATGACAATGCCTGATGAGGCAGCTCAAGTTGCCCCCTTGGTGATGTGAGATATCAAATGCACCAGGGAGTTAGAGACAGATTCAAGGGTAGCTAGCTGCGAGGCGACAGTGTCACGCACCTCATCAGGTAGTTCCCCCGCCAGAGGAAGACATTTCAGAAATTAGGTCTCTTTGAACACGAGTGAAGTGTGCCAGTTAGTTCAGCGACCAAATGGCAAAGGTCACTGAAGCATAGGTCCGCTTCCCTAGTCCGTCCCTGGCCCGAGACTCCCCTGTTCATAGGATGGACAGTGGAATTATCTTCTGCCAGTTCCCTATTGGCGGCAGCTGCCACGACCATGGAATCAACCGCCAACTGCTTGGACCAGTTGGGTCTGGTCTTCGGGGGTGGATTTTGTCCGGCCTCCAGGGGACAGGTTAAACCTTGTCCGGGGCCTTCCAGACATGCTGCACGATCAGCTTTATAAGCTCATCTGCAGGTGGGATCACCCATAAAAGTAGATGGCTGGGCACAGAAGGCCTGCAAGAACACAGATTCCTCATAGGGGTTAGAGGACTTCCAGTCTCCCTGCTGCTTGAGGATTTTGAGAAGGGTAGTCTGGGGGGGGGACGGACCATGGGGACCCTTCTCCCTCGTCACACTCTGTGTCCTCAGTGATAGATTCCTCAGAGAAATCAAGGTGCTTCCTCTTGCACCATTTCTTCTGGGGTGGCTCCCCAATGGGATCTTCTGAAGAGGACTCTGGAGAAAAGGTTCCCTTAAAAGGGAGGTCTTGCGGTTCCCGTGCCCGGGATCCCAAAGTAGGGGGTTGGGACAGCTGCATGCTAGAGGGGGGAATCTGGTGTCTATGCCATTGGTGCTGACTGCAAGCCTGTGAAAGCAAGGACCCTCTCCATCACCTGGAAAGCAGGCACACCCGAGGAGGGATGGGAGCCCGGAACCAAGGACAACCTCGGAACCAGGGTCACTCCTTGCCCTGAGGAGCCCGCCTCCAGGTGAGGAATTCCGAGAGAACTGGAAGCTGTCAGAGCTGCGGACAGACTACGCAAGCGAAAAAAACAGGTGCCAGGCTAGGTACCAAGATGCCGACAGTCCAAACACTGCTCCGAGTGTGTACAGAGCCAATGCAGTAAGGGAGGTCGGTGCCAGAGGAAACTCCGCAGGTCGGTGCCAACAGGGGAAACTCCGCATTCTGAGCTGAGACAGTATGCACTGGGGTGGTCATTGGTACGGAGATCTCTGGGGCCTAGGTAGAGGCCGGAGGATAAACAGGTGGGTATGCTGTGAAGGGTTCCGAGCCAAAGGGAACGGAAGGTCTATCCGGGGTGGGCAATCCCCCAGCTGCCAGAAGCTTGTCCATAACCCCCACTACATCTTGTTCAGAAAGGCTCCTAGTGGATCTATAGGAGGCTGCTGAAGGAGAGAGATTTCAAAAAGGGGCTAAACTGGTGCCCTGAAAAAGGGTCGCAAGTTGGACAGTATTGGTTCTTGGGACATGTTCAACTTTAGGAACAGAGGTCATAGTCTGTGGAGCTGAATAAGCTACCGGCAACGTGGCTGGGAATGGTGCTGAAGCGGGTATGGTCAAAGCCGGTGCCAGAACCAAGGATGGCACCGAAGCAGGTGGTGCCGAAGACAGAATCGAAATAGGGAGTCAACATCAGAGAATGCACCGAGGGGGAAGACACAGGGCCTGGTGCCGAAGAGGTCTGTGCCAAGGGCAATGGAGAACCTCAGCGCAGACTCTGTTCCGTAACTGGTCGGGGACACAGGAACAGAGCAACTGTTTTTCCTTGGTTTTAGGAGGTGGTGAGACCTTCGACCAAGAGAGAGCCTCCGAAAAAGGCGTTTTGACTAAACCTTTCAAAATTAACTTGTTTTGGCTCTCTGCTAGAGTGCGATTGCTAAAACTAGAGCAGATGTTACAAGAAGCATTTATATGGTCCACGCCCAAACAGTAAACGCAGCAAGCGTGACCGTCCAAGTTGGGCATCTTTTGCCCACACTTGTCGCACTGTTTAAATCCCAACTTAACTTTGTCTGACAGTACTGACAACAAAGAGCTAACCAGAAGGAAACAAGGGAAAAGAAAAGGGAGGTTTTTTTTTTTTGAGAAGATAGAGGGAAAGAAAATACCAACGGTGGTATTTAGAAATACCACAAGTGGTAAAAGGAGGGCCTAACAAAGGCAAGAGAGAGGGACAGTACCAACGATGGTAAAAGGTTAACTACCAAAGGCAGAGGGTAGGAATTAGAAGCAGGTTACAGGCGAGTGACGGAAAAAGTGAAACTGACTAAAAAGGACAAAGTTTTGAGAGAAAACTACACAAAAAACACAATTTCCACAGCTTTGAGAGAGAGAAAGAGCGAGAGAGGCATTACGGGTAGGGCCTTAGCTGAGAGTTTTTGGCTGCCGTGAGCTTGGAAACAGCCGTGTCTGTTCTGAGGACGGAACCGAAGTCCTAGCAGTAAGGAATGAATAAAGATTTACAACATCAGATGGAAGTCTTTCAGCCAGATGCTTGGACAGGAGAGTGGGAAGGGGCATGGGAGGCTGGGATTGAAAATCAGTAATGGTTAGTTCCTGTTCTGTGCAATTGTTCTGACTGCTATCTCCTGGATTGCATGCAGTTCACTATGGGGAGCCTTCCCATGTCTTGTCTTGTATTGTCTATGGGGAAAATGCCAAGGGTTTAGAAGAGCAATGCCTTCTGTACCTTGGGGTAGAAGGCAGGTAAACTTCTCAATCTTAATTTGCTTTCCTTTTTTAATCCATCTGCTCAAAAGCAAGTTAACCAGGAGGACCAAAAAGCAGAGCAGCCAGTACTTCTGCCTTTACCGGATCAAACAAGGGCTGGGTCCTGAGCCATTCATGTCTGCTGATGACAAAACCTTGGGCAGCTGCTCTGCAAGAATCTAAGGAGTCATACCCACATTTTAGGGAGAGTCTGGAGACCTGGAAAGTTTCTCCGTCAGTCTCCCAGATTTTCTTAGATAAGGTTCTGTCGACAACAAAGCATCTTTGCTAGAATTTTGTCCTGAAGAGATTCAAGGTACTTTAGCATATGAAATTGGCAATTCCAAACTCTCATTGCCCAGGCTGGCAAAGGTATAAGCTTTTATACCAAATATGTCAATCTACTTTCCCTGTGCTTTGGATGGGAATGTGTGGTCGGTCCCTTAGGTACATTTTTGTGGATTCAGTAGATGCTACAGAAGGGTCAGCCTTTGAGGTTTTGTAAAGGTGCTTGTGAGACTTAAGCACTATGTAAAATCTGATGGGTTTCCTAGTAGCAGGGAGCACAAGATAATAGTGTAAAGCAATACCTTCAAAGACATCATTTGATACAATTGTACAGGAGGAATAGCCAGTGGTCTGAATGAAGGCAAACTCTACAGTTCCCTGTAGTGGGTCTGAGTCTGTGAGAACAGTTTACTCTCCCAACAGAAAGGCTCCTGAATTCTATTCAGAGCATCCCCGATGGAAAGCACTTCATCTGGGAGGCAAGGGGATTTCATCCGACTAAGTTTGTTGTGGCCAAAAGTAAGACCACGTCAACTTCAGAGCTACAGGAAACTTCCTTTTCCTGAAAAGCTACTACCCTGTGCCTTTCAGATGTGGAGGCCTCAGTAGTTGAGCCATGAGAGGAGACTCTAGATTTCATAAAGAGCAAACTCCAAAAAATGCAGTCTTGTGCTGCTAGACTAAGCCACCTCTATTATGATCCCTACATGAAAAAGGGCCTAGTAATCATGTGCTAGTTTGACTAGGATAATGGAACGTTAAATTCTTAACTGTTAATTTAATGCTTCATTTCTTCTCATTAGCCTCAGGTGCTCTCAGGATAATGCTCTGTTTTAAGGCTCATAACTAAATACATCTGCTTCTACCAATGTTTAAAAAAAAAAAAACGTGATCACAGATTACAGCTTTGATTCATGTACTTGCTCTCTGGTTATACCAAAATAAGCACCCATAAAGTCATGCGGTTTGTGCTGCAGGCCCTCCCAACCTCCTTGGACCAGCCCGCCCACCCACCCTGTCAAATAAATATATATCCGCTCGCTTAAAAGTAATTACTGTGCCACTTTTGTACAGGTTAAACTCTCTAGGCAGGGCTGCTTCCTTTGGCAGCAGACAGGAAGGCAGCAGAGTCCTACACAAAAGACATTAAGAGACATCCAAATTAGCAAAGACTGGAATATTGCTACTAACTGCTGCACTACCTCTTTTAAGACAAAAACAGCAATCAAATCTCAACAAGCCTGGGTACACCACTGAATATCTTTCACATATAGTGTTGATATGTACCTTGTACCAGAACAAGAAGAGCTGGTTTACTTCAACAGAATGTTGTTTAAACAGGTATTCTTCCAGAACATAGTCAAAACAGCAGAAAATGAATTCAAGAAGGGGGGAAAAAAAGTACACTACAGCTCAGCAAACTGGAAGCCAGACCACCAAAGTACTAAAATATGCTGGGCCTATGCCAAATGTGTCTTTTGGAGTCTCAGCATGTCAGACATCTAAGCTCTGAGACTAAGCAGCATCATGTAATATTAGTACACATTTACAGATGCAACTTGAGCTGCATAGTGTGTGTGTGGGGGGCTGGCAGTGCTATTACTGTGGAGGAAATGCTGCTATAAATACGGATTCAATTAAATTTCTAGAAGACCATCAATGGCAGAAGTACTTCTCTTAAACCTGGCAGCAATTTCAGAACAGTTTTAAAAAAGTTATTATTTCCAGCTTTGGGATTTAGCAAATCTGGCTTGAACCACAGCATAGAATGCAAAGCTTTCTGCAATATTTTTACATTCCCAGCATTTATGCTGTATGGTCCTGCTCTTAAAACAGCACACCTAGAAAGTCTCAACGAGTCTGAATGCCATCAAATTATAGTTATGTACTTGCCATAACTTGGCATCTGTGTTATCTGTAGTCACCATTAATCAGGTTAGGGTCTTGGATAAGATATCGGATCCGAGCCAGCATACACTGAAACCACTTAGCTCAAGCTCCTCCCATCCCATAATGCTCTGCTTCCCTCTAATCCCTTAGACAGAGTTTGCATAAGGAAAGACAGACAGACCAAAACAAACTAATAGTAAAAAAACAGGACCACCATAATCCAGCTAATCACCCAGGAAAGGGCCTGATAGGTGGGACCATGATGAATGGTGACTACAGATAACACAGATGCCAAGTTATGGTAAATACATAAAGTACAGTTGTGTACACTTACCATAAATGTAGATGTTAGAGTGTATTCACTGTTTCAGTCATTACATTTGGGTTATCTGCTTGCAGTAGCCCTCAGTCAGCCTGATTAACAAAGTCTTGGGTCCTACGTCGGATGCTATCCCTTTTTCCATGACATCAGGTCAGGGGTATAAAACAAGCAGCCGGCGTCATTACATCAGTTTTTCTTGCCCCAGATGTCAGGTGCCCCCTAATGGGAAGCAATTAAATCTATAATTACACAGATATACCTCCAACAAAAAAGCAAATACACAAAAAAGCTTTTTGAGCATAGTAAGGGAGAGTAGAGGTATAGCCAAAAGAAGAAAGGGGGCTGGAGGAAGGGTAACCAGGACTGCAGCAGTGAATACACTCGAACATCTACATTTATGGTAAGTGTACACAACTGTACTATGTTCTTAGTGTTTCACTGTTGCAGTCATTACATTTGGGTAGATTCCCAAAGCTAAGGTTGGGAGGAGGAATTTAAATAGAATTAGGACCAGCTATAAGGTCCTGCAAGACTGCAGTGGCAAAGCCAGCTCTGGATTTAGAGAAAATTGGCAAATGATAATGCTTGGTGAAAGTATGTACAGAACTCCAGGTAGCATCTTCTAGGATGTCCCTGGTAGGGACGCCCCTGAGAAAGGCTGTAGAGGTAGATGCAGCCCTGGTTGAATGGGGTCTGATGTCCTGTGGGATAGGTTTTCCATGGTGCTTATAGCAGAAATGAATGCAGTGGCCTATCCATTTTGAAATGGTTTGCTTTGAAATAGCTTTCCCCCTCTGTCCCTGCAGCAAATGCCACCAGCAGTTCAGATTTCCTTTGAGGTTTAGTCCTGTCCAAGTAGAATCTAAGTTGTCTGTGCACATCTAAGGAGTGCAGTATCCGTTCCTCTTTGTTCTGTGGGTTAGGAAAGAAGGTAGGCAAATTAATGGACTGATTAAGAGCCACACTGGATACCACCTTGGGCATGAAGGAGGGAATGGTTCTGAGGGACACCCTGTTCGCGTGAAAGATGATGAAAGGCTCCACTGCCATAAGGACCTGTAATTCAGATACCCTTCTTGCAGAAGTGATTGCTAAAAGGAAAGCAGTTTTCCCGGAAAGGAATTTTAAATCTGCAGTAGCAGCTGGCTCGAAAGGAGGAAGAGTGAGTTTCTCCAAAACAAAATTAAGGTCCCAGGCTGGAGTTGGAAAACATTTTGTGCCTGGAATCAATCTCAAGGGATGAGCACAGCAGTGCCCAATTTACCTCTGATTCTACAATACTTGACTGAGATGCTTCATAAGGGCTTGTCCTTTTCCTCCATCAAAATTCATGCCTCAGCCATTTCAGCTCATTACAGAACAGAACCTTCCCCTCTTCTCAAGCAGTTCCTCAGAGGGGCCAAAATTTAAGGCAACCCCGGGGGGCTCCATTTTGCAGCATAAGATTTTCTAGTACTAGGCCTCCTTGCCTCTAAAATGATATCCATCACGGATTTACTGAGGGATGGTAAAGGAGAGATTAGGTAATTAGCCAGGCTGCTAGGTTCAGGGTTTGCAGGCGAGTGTGCAGAATCGGGTTCTCCTGCTGAGACAACAGGGAAGGAGTCTGAGGCAGGTGCCATGGGGCCAAACATGACACTACGCAAGAGGTGGTACCAGTGTTGTTGTGGCCAGTCTGGTGCAATTAAAGTCATCCTTGGTTTGTCCTGTTTAATCTTTAGTAGTACCTTGGAGAGTAGAGGCAGAGGAGGAAAGGCAAACTGATAGGTTTTTCCAACTGAAGGATAGAGCATCCACTTTCCAAACTAGCTTGTGGGGAATCCTTGTGCAAAATTTGTCCAATTGATAGTTCTGTGGGGAGGCAAACAGGTGGGTCCATGAGGTTTCTGCTTAGTCCGTCTGCCAGTGTATTTAGTTTTCCTCGCAGGAATTGAGCTTGTAGATTCACTTGGTAGCTCAAGGCTGTGTTGCACAATGCCATGGCTAGTCTGCAGAGGGGGTAAGAATGTGTTCCCCCCTGCCTGTTTATGTACCACATAACAGTGGTGTTGTCCATCTTTACCATTAGTTGTCCTGGAAGAATGTGGTCCTTGAAGACTGTCAGAGCATTCTGTACAGCTAACATTTCCTTTTGATTTATGTGCAAGTGCATTTGACTTGGGTTCCATTTGCCCTGAATGCATTTCCCTGCTAGGTGAGCCCCCCATGCATAGTCTGATGCATCTGTTAAGGTTTGGCAGCAGGAGGTAGTGTGAATGGTAGTCCCCTGTTTTGGTGGCAGGCCTCTGCCCACCAAAGGAACTCTAGGCATAGGCAAGGTATGATAGGAATCATTGCTTCTAGATCCTGTTAATGTGGACACCATAGGCTTTTGAGATACCATTGTAGTTTCCTCATATGCAGCCTTGCATATGGAATTAGAAGAATGCAGGAGGCCATGAACCCCAAGACTTGCAGTATTTGCCTTGCAGATAACTGGGTTTTTGTGGTCACTTTAAGTAGGTTGTCAAATGAATCCGTTTCTCTGGCGTGAGGAAAGCCATCTGGGAAGTTGCATTCAAGCTTGCTCCCAGGAATATAATTTGACAGGGTACCAGGTGAGATTTCTTTTCGTTTATGGTGTACCCCAGACAAGTCAGCACCCTTTGAACAAAGGTCAGATGATTCAAAAGTATGTCCATTGCTTTCTGCCTGAATTAGACAATCGTCCAGGTATGGGTATATTTGAATATTTCTTTGCCTGCAAAATGCAATTACTGGAGCTAGACACTTTGTGAATACCCTGGGCAAAGTAGATAAGCCAAAAGGCAGTGCAGAAAACTGATAGTACATGTAGCCTGCGTTGAAACGCAGGCATCTACTGCAAGACTCCCTAATAGGGATGTGCAGGTATGCTTCTTTTAAGTCTTGTGTTGCCAACCATGCCTCTTTGCCTAGCATAGGAAGCAGCTGGTGAAGTCAAACATTTTGAATTTTGGAATCACCAGAAAGGTGTTTAAAGAAAGGTCCAGGATAGTACGCCATGTATTGCCTTTTCTGGGTACCAGGAAAAGTCTCTTAATAGAAACCTTGTCCCTTTTCCTCTTCTGGTACCAACTGAATAGCCCCCATGCTTGAGAGAGAGAGAGAGAGTACTTGATTTTGGGCCTTCGCTCACTGATATAGGGGTAGATCTGGCCACTCACTTGGTGTTGGTAATGTGTGGAAATGTAATCTGTATCCTTGGGACACTCTTTAAAACCCATTTGTCCTGGGTAATGAGTTCAGAGTTTTTGGCCTGCAGACCAATCTTTCTGCCTAAAGGAGCATTCAGTTGGGAAGTGCTTGGAAGTTTTAAAAACAAGTCATTGAGATAGTTTTCCAAATGGGGAAGTCTTACTACTCCCAGATTTGGGTGCGGAAATCCCCCACTGCTTAGTTGTGTCCCCCCTGGGACTGAAATCTGGGGTTTCTGCTGCGTCTGGGTTTGGCTTGAGAAGACATGGAAGGGGCTGGAAAGGACCAATTCTTAAAGGGCCAATGCCTACTAAATCTAGGAGGCTGAACTTGCAAGAAATCTTTAACAAGTTTGCATATATTTAACTTTATCTTCCATCTTTTTAACAACTTTCTCAGCTTTCTTGCCAAACAGGTGGTCCTGATTTAAGGGAGCATCCAACAGTTTAACTTTAACATGATCAGGCAAAGATTGCTCCTTAAGCCAAGCAAGCCTTCTGGGTACAGACCCAGAAACAGCAGCCCTGCAAGAGGCCTCTACTGAATCAAATCCACATTGCAAAGTATGTTTACCAACCTGTTCAGCAGAATGCATTAAATCTTGTAATTCTTTATTTTCAGCACAGTCAGGAATCATCATTTTTCTGTTTAAGCAACCCAATAACATGTTGTTGATACTTTAACATATGAAACTGGCAGTTTAAAGCCCTAATGGCCAAGGTTGCAGAAGTGTAAACCTTCTTACTCCATTTATCCAATGCCCTGGAGTCTCTATCAGATCCAGACATGAATTCCAGTAACTTACAGGAAGACAACATAGCTGTTCACTGACTGGTTAAAATAAACCAAACACTGATGGAGTACATCAAGACAAACAAAATGATTCGGATGAGGTGATAAAGCTGCAAAAAAAAAAAAAAAAAAAGAGAGAGTGTTTGAAATGAAGACGGCTGGCTGAATGAGACTGCTCAAGAAGAGAGGTTTCAAAAATAATAGAACCAGAGATTTTCAGCTATACCAGAGAAGCCGGAAAGAACAGACTGCATTAATTTTATGAAAGCACAAATAAGCAACTGGACTGATGATCCACAGCAAGAGTTGTTAGTTGAAAGGGCCCATCATATGTGTGCTCCAAATCTGGCTATGAGAAAGCAACCTAGACCATTAACAGTAAAGATGAAATCCTACCATCAGGAGGAGTTAATTCTCACAGAACTGTGGCAGAAGGACAAAGTACTAAAAGTGGGAAACAGCAGAGTATTTGTGGAGAATGACAAGTACACCAGGCAGAAGAGAAGCAAATTTACTCCACTATCAGGGAATGTTGAGATGTAGGTGAGAGATTCAAACTGCTGCACCCAGCTGTCTTCAAAGTATTCTTTCCTGGAGGGACAAAATTATTTTTAATAAAGTACATGCAAAGGAGGAAATACAGAAGTTTGTCCAACAAACAGTGTGCTGTGAAAGATATTCTGCTTCTTCTTGTTCTGGTAATAAAGACCGCAGAGATCTGTACCGGTTAAACCATTTCCAATTTTCGAAACTGAAAATGCTGGGAGTGAAAGAAGGGAACATGAGAGTTGACTAGAACAGTCGAGAGTATGTTGGAAATGAAGAAAACAGCACTTGGGAGATGGAGATGAACAGTAATAAAATCAGTAACAATGTGGGATTAAACAATAATTGTGTGTGAAATGACGGAACAAGCAAATCTGGAAATACTGGACTTTCAGAATGTGCTGGACTTGTGGGGGATTCTAAAGAATATGCCCTAGGTCATGTCAATAATGTTTGAAATAATGCTTTAGGGAGGGGAAGAAGTGTGAGAACTTTAAGTGAAGATTTTTCTTCCTTACTAGCTCTCTTTTTGTGGTGTAGGGTTCTTTGCATGCTACAAAGTAAAGATATTTCAGTTATTTTAAAAAAGTGTAATGGGAATTGTAAACACATGCTTCCGTTCCTTTTCTTTCTCCCTTCTCTCTTTCTTCTTGCTCAGTTTTAAGAAATGTAGGCAATGCAATGAAAAAAAAGCCTGGTTAAGAGAGCATGGTAAAATAAACAAACATTCTTGCATGGGGAATGACTGGATTAAGAACATTAGATTGTTTTAGTAATAAGTTTTAGGAGTAATCAAGTAAATGAAAAGGAATATTGATTATGAGGCTTTTTTTCTAGCGAATGCATGTATAGTCAAGTAGCAATTCTTCATGTTTCCATGGACACAATCTGATAAAGAGAAACTGGCTACAATCCGGAGAGTGATTAACTGAATGAAAAAAAAAAAAAAAAAAAAAAAAGAGAGAGAAAGAAAAACTGGTAAGGAGATAATGTTCTCTAAAAGCATTCTGGGGGTTTTCCCATCTATAAAGAAAAGACCAAATCAATTAGCACTTAGAAGCACAGACTTCACAATGTGTCAACCTAAAAGAAAGGTTAAACATGCCAACTCAAGTCTGTGTGTGGCTGCCAGTTTGGGACTTTTGTTCCTAGTAGGAGGGTAAAACTTAGTATTTGAAGATGTACATAGTTGTATGCATTAATATTAAGTTAACAGGTTTTAAGGGGGTTATCAGGGTGTGCTTTTTTTTTTTTGTTTGAAGGCCTTTAATAAAAAAGTTTTGCAAGATGGGAACATAGGCTCAAATGGACATGGCAAAAAACTGTATAAAAAGTTCAACCTGTCAAACAGTGTACGCATGTAACAAAAGTTGGAACTAGACATTTAACAAAAAAGTGTAAAACATAAAAAGTGCAAATAACTTGCAATCATGCTTTCTGTTGTTGTGTCTTTCGGCTTTTCCCGGTTAGGGGTCGCCACAGCGGAACTCCAGTCCGCTAATGATTGGTAGTTGATTTTTATGTGCAGAGTTACCAGCCCTGACGCACAACCTTCAACGAAGGTACACCCATTCACGCATGTCTCCACGCAGAAGACGCTCCAGCTGAGAATCGAACCGGACAGCGGCTTACTGTGATGTCTTTAAATATTAGTCTCACAGACAAATACAAAAAAGAATAAAAGTAGTGAACTATATTAAAAAATGTAGACTGCAAACAAATATGTTACAGGACACACACTTAGAAAGAACCGAACATGTGAATTTGATAAAGAAAAATTTTCAGGGATGGTCATTTCAGCAGAATACCTGGAACAAAGAAAAACAGGAGTACTTAAATTGCAAGAGGAGCTCCAATAATGATAGAAGAGGATAAAAAAATGGCAGATTTGTAGTGCTAAGGAGCTACAGGGAAGGAAGAGGATTACACCTGCATGTATTTATGTTCTACCTAAAATTGCTACATTGGAGTTTTAAGAAAATTCAGGGAGAAATGATCAGTTTTCAGCAAGGAATATTACTTATAGGTAGGGACTGGAATGTGATTTACAACACTGAATGTGTGTTTGGGAGGCCCAGAAGGGAAAGTTTAACAAAGGAGGGTAGATTTTTGAAGAAATTTCTGAAAATATTTGGCATGGAACATGTGGAATTTACATATTACTCCCCAAGATATAAAAACTGGGCAAGGCTAGACAGAATTTCTATTTCACAAGAACATGTGCATTTAACTGAAGGTCTTGATACACACCCAATAACTACTTCAGATCATGTGCAAATAACTAAATATATAACACAGGGTAATGGGACTCTTAGCGCTTTCCCACCCATCTGTTGGAAGAAAGGAATTTAAGAAATGGGTAGTGGAGAAAATTCAGGAGCAATGAGGGAGGATAGAAATCTCCTCTGAAAATATAGCTATTGGAAGTGGGATAAAATTAAGGTGGAGTTTAAAAATAGGGTGAAAATAAAAGAAAGGGAGCTATGATTAAGAAGTAACAATAATTATTTACAGGCACTGACAATTGTTAAAGTACTGCAGAATAGGGGGAATCTCGCAGAACATGAAGAGGATCAACTGCAGAATGTTAAGCAGAAAATAAGGGATTACCTCAATAATATGCACAAGTTTAGAAAGATTGTCGTTAAGCAAATGTTTTTTTTTTGACAACAGTAGAGCACAAACTTTTAGCACAACGGCTCTGGCAACAAAAGTAGAAAAAGTGCTGTCGCCAAGCCAAGGAAGCCTACATCAAGGAAGGTAACAAGAGATCCTGTACAAGTATTAGAAATATTTCGGAAATTCTATGAAATTCTGTATAAATTAGAGAAATATGGAATTAAATATGCTAAGGTTAGAAATAGAGTAGATCCAATTACTGATTGTTAGGCTATACAAGGATATGAGATAATAAATGATTTATAACCCATCTACGGGAAAGTCCCCAGGAATAGATGGTATTCCTGTGGAAGTTTGGAAGCTAGGAGGGAAAAAACTGAAACATTTTAACAGTATTTTAAGAGGAGGAGAAGTACCAGCATCCTGGAAGAAAGCAGTGGTAGTTGTAATACCTAAACAGGGTGACAGTCCATCATACCCAGCTTCATACAGGCCCATTTCAATACTAAACAGATTATGAAGTGTTCATGTCTACAATGGCTAAAGGAATGGCAAATGTAATGCCAAAATTGATAGATAAGGATCAATGTGGCTTTGTAGAGGGAGGCAAACATTTGACAACATTAACAGAACACTGATGACCCAGAAGGGAGCAGAATGTTTGAAAATATCATTGTTGTTGTTGGGTCTTGATGCAGAGAAAAATTTTGACTGAGTAAGCGGAGACTTTACGAGCAGGGCAAAGGAAGCATTTGCATTTACTGAAATTATAAGGTTGATTAGGAGCATATACGAGAGATCAGAGTTGAAAATTAAAGTGGGTGGGGTATTCTGATCATTTCTGCTTGAGCAGAGGAACCAGGCAGGTATGTCCTCTTTCTTCTTTATTTGCATTACATTTACAACCACTGGCAAAGAAAAAAAGTGGCTCCGAAATTCAATGATAAAATTGGTAGCATAGTCAAGAAAAGCTGGCTCTATTTGCAGATGATATTTTATACTTGACAAAAGAAAGACAGTATTGTGGAACATTTTGAGACAGTTTCAAATCTTTTTGGGATACAAAATTAATGAAGCTAAAACAAAGGCAATAGCGGTAAATTATGTACCCACACATGAATATGTTCAGCAGTATCCATATATATGGGGGCAGGATAAATTGAAATATTTAGGAGTATGAATTAAAAATGATTCTGGTGTGGCAGTTAAGGATATGTGGGAAGAGACTAAAGAGGATACAAAAACTGAAAAAATGGAAGCTTTGTTATATGTATAGTAAGATACAAGCAGTCAAAATGTTTTTAGTCCCTTTAATCTTACACTCAGGCCAGGCATAATTTTGTCAACCAGGGGTCAAGCAATTAATAAAGAGCTGAAGGACTTTATCTGGGAGGGGAAGACAGCATGAGTCAAGTGGGATAAACGGATTCTCCCAGTAGAAGAGAGAGGATTGGGACAACCACAAACTAGGAGCCATAGTGAAGTCCCCAAATGATGTGGACATCCTACAGAAGGGCCTCACTGAGACAGATGCCTGGTGTCAGAGCCATGGCCTCAAGCTCAATGCCAAAAAGTTCAGTGTCATCCCCTTTGGTAAAAACTCTGTACTCATGAACTACCACATAGGCAGCAATCTACTCAACACCAAATGCGTGATAAGAGACCTTGGAACCCAGGGGGACAGTAGTCTCTCCTTTGATAGTCACATCGCCACAGTAGTCAGGAAGTCCTACGTGGCACACATCATAAAAGGGTTCTCATCCAGGAAAAAAAAAAAAAAAAAGAGGTCACTGTTCCCCTCTACTCGTCACTCATTAGACCCATTATAGAGTACAATGCCCCTTTTGGAATGTACCTCAAGACATCTGCAGCAGCTGGAAAGGCCACAGAAGTACCTCACAGAGAGGATTACTGGCCTCAAATTCCCTACATTGACCGCCTCAAAAAACTCCAGCTTTACTCCGTAGCATATCGCCTACTCAGAGGTGATCTCTGCCTAACATATAAAGCTATGTCAAACCCAAAGCTGTTGGACAGGCTACACCTAAAGAAATCCCAATCCCTCAGAGCTACACGCTCTAGGGACCTAAACCTTGTCACAATAAAACAGGGCACGCTGGAGGGATAGATTCCTGTCCCAGAGATTTCCTATACTCTGGAACAAGCTACCCATCTATGTCAAGCAAAGTTCTTCATTAGCACTCTTCAAGAAAAATCTTGATGAGTGGATGGGAAATAGGAAATACACCCCAGGGATCACTTCTGTCTCTCTGCTGGACAGTGGCACAGGAAAATAACTTTCTTGGGTGGCGTAAGCTATGGAACCTTGCTTGCTAGGCTTACGTAGGCCCTTGGGCCGATAACCTAGTACCTACCTATGAAGGGGTATTTCAGAGCTACACAGTTAAGGCTCCTATACATAGCACAAGCAGAAAACTATGTTGAAAGAAGAGAAAGCTCACGAAACATGGAGAGACTGGTATTTTTGGATGCAGGCCTTTAAGGAAAACAAATCACACAGAAGATTATATCCATGAAAGTAGCAAAAAGTATTCTAAGAACTAAGTCAACACAGGAATGGAGAAAGGAGATTCTGCTAATAGAGATGACTGCAATTAGGGATACAGACAATAGGGTGCTGGAATTTACTGGAGAAAACTGGCAAAGGAACCAAAGTACTGAGAACAAACTAGAGAGGCAAAGGTAACAGAATGGGAGAGACTAAGAATTTATTTGTACTGCAGGTTAGGGAAAGCTTTCCCTTCAAGAATTATCACAGTATTGGCAGAAAAAGAAATAGGGGGATCCTAAATGAAAGAGCAGCATTGTTAGAGGTTTTAGCAGAATCTAGAACAGAAACTGCCATTAAAAAAGGAATTGGTAGAGCACATAAAATAGCGCATGATAACTATAACAATTAGAAGTGGTTAGAAAGGATCGGAAAGAGACTGGATAAGCAATTCACAAACAAATGGAGGATTTATGTACGTCTCCCAAACATGCAAAAGAATCTAGATTTAGGATTTTTCCTTGAAAATGTTTACATAGACATTTTTATACCCAAAGTAGACTCCAGAGAATTTTTCCTCAGGTAGACAACAAAATGTTGGCGGTGTGACAGGGAAGAAAGAGGTACTTGAGAACATACTTTCTGGGAGTGTGGTGGGTTGGCTTCCTTTAAGGATTCCATGCAGGATGCACTGTCGGAAATGCTGGTTGGGCAGACTGGTGTGACGAGGGAAACTATTTTTCTGAGCTACGATACAGAATCTGATTAGACACACCATGGCCTTACCATGTCTAGGCAATTCTTAGTGGCTGCCAAAAAAGCAATTACTACAAAATAAAAATAAAAACCTAAACCAACTACATTAGAAGTAGCGAATATAGTAACAGAGATAAAACTACTGGAACTGAGATCTATAGAAAAAGAGTAGGAGCAAACTACATGGGGAAAATGTGGGAACTGTGGGAGCAATACATACAGGGGAGGAATGAAGTTTAAAAGAAGGCAGGACTTAAATGAACTATGTAATGTTGGACTGAAAATGATTGAGTAGATTATAAATTATGTATAACGCTTGCAACTGGCAGTGTCAGCATGGCTTGTGATGTAAAATACTTGTAACCTGGATTGTGTTGATGTGGTTGGTTTTCATTTACATAAATGTATGATTGCTTATGTTCGTGATGGCTTAATAAAGTTTTTTTATATATATATATATATATATATATATATATATATATATATATATATATATATATATATATATAAATAAAAGAAAGCTGCAAGTACAGAAACATTTAATCACAAATGCCCCTATTTCACATAGATCTCGAGTCCTACATACAAGAAGAATGGGTTTGACATTTCCTATCTGGTAAACAGATCAGTTTTGTTTTTTTTTTTTTGTTTTGTTTTTTTTTTTATCAAAAACACACATTTTCAATTAGCTAGGAGTCCAGGGTCTTAACAGAATAATTCTACAAAAGGAATAGTGCATATATAAATTGTTGGTTCACACCATTCTTCTGTGTATCATTTTATTCAATTTTTTTTTTTGGGGGGGGGGGGTTGCAGGTATGTAAGTCCGTATGCACAGAGTTATTTTGCAAAAGTGCTCCGACCAGGTAAAATTCATGGTTCAGTGAGAATGCATCCATGGCCTGAACCATGCTGGAATACATTTCAGTATCAAAAGTAGATTGTACACGGAAGATAAAACGGTGCAAGCAAAAGGAGAAAATGTAATAGAGGGGTAATCTACAACTGTGAATTCTACCGCCAAGCAACAGAGCTGTTAACTTGTCAAAAACACAATTTTCTAATTATGCACAGGTCATTGACCAGTATTTAAAAAAGGCCAATCTCCACTCATTGAAAGCCACCTCAATATTAGTTGTCCAGCTTTAACAAGATGTAAAATATTAAAGATTACCAACTGTGAAAACAGAGATCCAGAAACCTAAAATGCAATCTGAAGTTTTGCAAATCTGTATCCCCAATAATTGGGGCTATCAAAAGTATTCTTTCTGCAAGCGCACATCTGAAACTTCAAAACAAGGCAACGACTCTACTAAATCAGAAACCTTTACACTGATTCTACTTAAAATTTGCAAACAACTGCATCACATCATGCCACACCATGGCCCACTGCTCCCTCACCCTCCCACCAGGTAAAACAATATGTCAATTAATTCTGCCGCAAATCACAGAGACGGTGGTAAACAGGTATACAGAGCCAACCAGTTAAAAAGTAGATGCAGAGTACATTACACCACCCAAGTACTCAGCACGACACAAGGCAGTAAGAAAAAGAATAAGTGGGGATGTGCAACAAGAAAAGAAGAACGGACAAGAGTTTAACAGCAGTAAGTCTTTCTCTTATGAGTCTACTTGAGAGGAAGGCATTTCAAACCAAATGAACTCTGCTCTGCAGTCAGTCACATGACTTAGACCCACCCTTTCAAGACTATACTAGCATATTTGACTGCTGTAAACTACAAGTTCAGCACTAATTAAACCAGATACATGAGTAACAGTAATTCCTGCGCATAAATACCACTGCAGAATTGCACAAAGTTAATAACCACTGTGTACTTCTACTCAAAAAAACAACCAGGAGTTTTTTTTTTTTTTTTTTTTTTTAAGTTTAATATCTTTTGACTCTGCCATTCCCAGACAAAACAAACATCTACATGCAGTTGACTAGTATGCAAGCCAAACATGCCCTCTTTTGTACATTATTCTACTACTATTCAGATCTACTGTATCAACTTAAAAGATAATGTGCAAAGACTTCTGTCACCATTTCTTTTTGCCATTATATAAAGTGGGCAGATTACAAAAGTTTTTCCTTTGGTTACTTCAGCAGAACTATGCTTATTAAAACACAGTAAACTCCTACTTGTGGTTACTGTAGGCTGAGCAGCTGCCCAATTGCATCCTGATTCTAGGTCATGTGACCTAGAGTTACAATGTAACTTTTAGTATTAAAATATTTGACAGCTTGTAGGGTAGGTGCTTTCTGTAGTGTAAAGCAGATTTTATACAAAAGCAGATCAGACAATAAAACAAATAAATGCACGTTTATTCAAGTTAAGAGCAAATTATAAACAAAATACGATTCCTTTTAAAGTGTATAATGATTGGTATACAGTGTAGTAACAAAGATGTAACGCTCATTTATCTATCAAGTGATAAAGCATAATACACTATCAGGAATCTTTTTCGTTTCCGTCTACATGAGGAGCACCCCACTGATGTACAATGTCCAGAAACACCTACTTGTTAAACATCCACTCGTGAGGATGTGTCCTGGAGTTGCTCAAAGAGTCTGTCACTAGATTGTGATCTGAAGGGATATAAAATCACCTGAATCAGCAAGGGATGGCAGGTTGAAAAAAATCCCAAGCACGAAGAGCCAGCCTGCAAAGAAGGTAAGATTTTGTGCCACCCCAAGATTGTGATCTGAAGGGATATGAAATCACCTGAATCAGCAAGGGATGGCAGGTTGAAAAAAAAATCCCAAGCACGAAGAGCCAGCCTGCAAAGAAGGTAAGATTTTGTGCCAACCCCGATGGTGGTATTGTCTACAAAAAAATCTTTTGAGGACCTGGAACCCAAAGGGAGTGAAAGGCCTTAAGAGCTAGGATTAGATCCCTCATCTCCGATACTGATGCAGTCTGGCATTTGTTGATGGAACTAAAGACCCTTGACTTTCAGGTTGTTGGAGGAAGCTCCCAACCTTGACCGGAAGCATCCCTGTACAGCTCAAACAGGAAGTGGAACCTAAAAAGGCAGACCTGAAGTTAAGGAAATCTGCCAAATCCACCAGAGGTGTTAAAGAGTCTGAGAAAGGTAAAAGAGGAACTAGAAACTCCAGCCAAAGTCTTAAGACACCTCTGAAATTTGCTCGTGAATTTTATAGGGGAAAAAAAACACACATGGGAATGGTGGAGGTCATGCACCTCAGGGATCAGGAAAATTCCCTTGCAAAAAAAGACTGGAAGAGGAAGAGAAAACTGGAAACAGGCAGTCAGATGATCTTGGGAGGTGGAATGAAACGCTTGAATCCTGCAACCCAAAAACACTTCGTCCTGAGAGGGGGTCAACACAGATTAAGATAGAGGAATCGCACACTGAGCAGCAGAAGCATAGTGAAGTGCAGATTTTGAAGCAGAAGCTGCTTAGAGGGGGCTTGAATCGTATAGTATAAATACAAGAATACTTGAATTCCCTGAAGTTTGTAGAAGGCTACCAGAGTGGCCAGACATCTGTACCCGTGGAGATGTAGAAAGGCCAAAGGGCAATGCAGAGAGCTGATGAGGAGGAGAGAAATGTAATAACTTCCTGAACAGTGGGTAAAGAGTAATATGGAAATGAGCATCCTTTAAATCCAGCAAGACCAGAAAAGCTTGGGGTAGCAAAACAGGGAAGAGACCACATCCTGAAGGAACCTTGAGAAAAGGGTTGAGACATAACAAGCATCTAGAACGGTCCTCCATGAACCTTCCTTCCTGGGAACAAGAAACATTCTAAAACAAAAATATGCTCCCTGCTGAGACAATGAAACAGACTGGATGGTTCCTTGTCCCACCAAGGAAAATTAAGCTGGCAAGGAGAAGGCTGAGAAAGGCCACAAAATGGAAGAAGGAACTTACAAGCCAAGAAATAACAGTGGTGGATGATGAAGAAAATCCAGCATCTGTCATCATCTGTTGCCAAAACAGGGAAGGAAAGGGTTAGCTTGTGGGACAGAGGAATATGGCCAAGGGGGAAGGGAGGCTGGATGCCAGTTAGAGCCAGATTGATCAGGAATGTATTTCTCTCCTTAGAGCTCAAGCTTATCTGAGAAAAAAAAAAAAATTAGGTTGACATAATCAAGGTATTTACCTCACAGACAAGAGGTACGAGAGCTCAATTCTCAAGGGAAACTTGGGTAGGCTTAATGTTCCAAAAGGATTGCTAGCCTAATACTTCACTATGAACCTATGAACTCCTAGTGGGTTGTCTAGACTGCCTATAGACAAAGATTTTGATGAACAGTTCATCTGGAACCTGGGTACAGCAGAAACAAACATTTGTTTTTAAGTCCTGCATAACCTTATCCAGCAGGGTTTTTAAACATTTCTGTGGCAACAGTGCTAAAAAGATTCTGGTTATCCAAAGGAGAATCTAAACATTTGGCTTTAATATCCTAAGTTAAAGCCTACAGGAGCAATCAGGAATATCTCTTCATGACAGAGCCAGATGTAGCTGCCCTACAGGACCATCAGGTACATTTAATATAATGGCAAACTAAGAGCAGAACGCAAGGGAAAGGGCTGAAGTCTTGCTGTCCAAATCAGGCATGCCAGCCAACTCCGCCACACATTCCCACCAACTGGAAGAGAAGAACTAAGAGATAAACTAGTCATGTGGGTCAGACAATTAATGGCCCTAAAGGCCAAAGCAGAAATATGCACTTCTTCCCTATACCTCCCCATAGCATGCCTGCCCTTATCAGAGGGTGAAACCTTGGAAGAGGAAAGGAGTTTTGAATGTCTTACTTGTGGACAATGAAGCTACAGCAAGATCAGACTTTTATACAATTAATGATCCTCAGGCAGCTAATGAAATCTGTCTGGCTACTCCGTGGCAGGAAGTCGAGTCAGGAGCCTGACAAGCTGCTGTAAATGTACTCAACAGGGCAGTCAAGACAGGAGGGACTGCATAAGGTATGGGCAAGCTCATAGCATCTCTTTTGAACCTAGAGATAAAAAAACAAAAAGTGTTCCTTCACAAGAACCACCACATCCTCAACAGATGATTCTTCAAACGAGAGTCAGGGGACAAAATCTTCGTCAGACCAGAGAGCCAAAGAAGACTATATAAGAGGAATATTTCAAGGATTCTTCAGAGTCCAACTCTTCATCAGAAGAATCAGAATCACTAGGTCTTTCAGATGGGGTGAAAGACCATGGAGCAGCAGCAGGGACAAAGGTTCTGAAACTCCCACACAGACTGAAGCAATGAAAAGCAGCCCTGTTTCTCTTCGTGAGGATCTTTAGCCACATTTAGGTTTTTCCATTTCTTTACGAGGAGCATCTGCCTTGACAAATTTAGGGGGTTTAGAAGCCTGCCTAGTAAGGGTACCAGTCACCACTTCCTTAAATAAAATTTGGCTAATCCCCCAAGGCCGTTCAGATATGATTAGCCATGGTTCCCCCTCTACATCTGTACCAGACATATGTATAGCCCCAGAGAGTTTGCAAATAGGCAGCTCCGTGTCAGCCTCCAACTGGGTCACAGCAGAGGGAAATGGTGCAAGCACTGGCTGGTCCTTAGATTCTTCACCCAACTTGAGGGAAATGTCTGGTGGAGGCTGGAGAACAGCAGGCTCAGTATGTGCTTTTAGCTTTTTTCTGAACTGGCAGCTAAACTTCATGGTGGGCAATTCGGCAATGGTTCCCTGGGTCAATAAACTTCAATTTTCCAAATAAATCAAAAGGTATGACAAATGGCTGCAAGTATCTTGGGGACAAATGCTTGGAAGATGATATCACACAAAATATGGTCATTTGTAGCATCCAAACAAAAAAAAGGCTCTTCTCGTGTATCTTTATTGGGAGTCTGCCTCCCACACCTCACATTTTCCATTCCTGGATGACATGAAAAACTGAGGGGGGGGGGGGAGAAAGGAACTCCAACAGGGAACTAATTTTAGAAAGTTCAGTGGAAGAACCAGCTCAGTGATCATCATACACACCAAATTAAGTAGTTGTTTTTGGATGGACAGCAAAAACATTCTGAGGATTAGACATGCATATGTGACATGTGTACCTTACACCTGAACACAGGGCATATATGTCCAAAGTACGGCACCTGGAAGCATATCCGAAGTGCAAGTAATACTGCAACAGTGAAGAAGATATATGAAGGTATGTACACTGTACCAAGTGGCTGCATCACAAATATCATAACGGAAGCTCTTCAAAAGGTGGTGGCAGAGGTAGCCACAGATGAATGAGCCTTGAAGGGTATGAGTAAAGTGAAGCCCCCTCTCTGTGTATACATACGAGATGCAAATTGATAGCCATCTAGGAAGTCAGTTTAAAAGACTCCTTGTCCCAGTTTCGCTGTAAAACAGCTGATCAGACTTTCTAATCCTTGTACAGTGAAAGTAGAAACAGAGCGGACAATTCACATCAAACAAGTGCAGCACTGCTGATAAAATTAGGGAAGACTGAAGACGGATTTAGAGAAGTTGCCATAGCTACCTTTGTAGTATGTATAGTAGTAGTATGAGTAAGTTTGCAAGGCACGCTACAATTACGAACGCAAGCTTGCAAGAAAAGGGGCTGCAATTCCAATACATTCAGAGCTGAACTACTACCAAAAATGTTTTCTAAGCCAGAAATTTGAGTTCCACCTTGGCTGCAGGTTCGAAGGGAAATCTACTTAAAGCCTGTAAATTGAAGGATGTCCCAAGGAGGGGGGGTAGGATTCCTTAGGGGAAACCGAGAAGGAAAGGAATGGCATGGATAATTTAAGGGAAGTGACAGAGGTTTGAATTTTCCTCAATATGGAAATTCAAAATGACAGCTAGCTGGACGTTTAAAATAAAGTTGCTAGCCCCATTGCGAAAAAGAGAAGCCAGGAAATCTAAAATGGCTTGAAAGGGCAAAAAATATATAGATTCCTATGAGAGGCCCAAACAGAAAACCTTTTTCACTTGGTTTTGTAAATCTCTTTCTTCAGCCCAAACAAACATGCCTGAGAAAATGTAGATTACTTGGAAAAAAGTTATTTGAAGGTTTGAATGTCCAGGTGCGGTATCCTGGATGGTTGAGAGATCTGGATTGGGAGCCAGCACCAAAGGAGGGTACATTCATTGAGGCCATAGGAAGGTAAACCACACCAGAGGGCCAGAAAGGAGCAATGAGGGATGACTGAACTTCCTCACCAAGGCTCTAAGAATTTCAGGATGGGGGGGGGGTAAGAAGGAAAAGCATACAGGAACCCAGGGGGCCAAATGTGGGTCAGAGCATCCCTCGGTGACTTTCCCACCAGGGAGATCAGAGCAAAATACCTGCTGCACTTCACACGTTGAGGGGAGGTAAAAAAAAAAATAAATAAAAAAAAAATGCAGTACAGAAGACCCCTAGAGACAAAAAAATTTGCTCCATCACCTTCGGACTGAGGGACCACTCAACGTTAAAAGACCTTCTCAACCTGTCTGCTAAACAACTGGATTTCTCCAGAATGTGCACTGCTACCAGAAAATGGTCAGAAGATATTGCCCATTGCCAAACTCTCCTACATGTTGTGTTGAGAGGTGATGACAGCATGTGTGCATGTCTCAGTTTGTTGATGTACCAGACTACTGACAGGCTGTCCACCAGAAAGGATATCGCTCCTAAACGGTAGTTCTGGAAGGCCTGCAACACTAGCAGGACTGCCCTCATCTCCAGAATACTGACAAACGAAGACTGGTCTTAGAAGGGGACCATACAACTTGGGCAGCCCTTTAGATGTTTTTCCACCCCCCCCACCAAACTGGGAGGCGTCAGTGGTCAGTGTGGCCTTGGGAGTAGAAAAAAAAGGGAGACCTTGGGGATCTTCTGAGACTCTAACCAGAGCATGAGCATTCTGCAAATGTCCGTCTTACATAGACTTGGAAATTCATGGGTTGATGTCTGATGGACCACTGTACTGAAAGTGTCTACAGAAGACCTAATATATCTGGCCAGAAGGAACAGGGTAATGGAAGCAGCCACTGATCTTGCTGATGGCTTCTGGCAGAGGAGGACTTCATGCCCGTTTGTGAAGGTCGGCCAAGTTTGTCTGCAGATGTCTCAATCTGGCATCTTGTATCCAGGAGAGTGAATCGTCTGAACTTGTCAGAAGTCCTTGGCAAGAATTAGAAGCTCCCTGGTGGGGATGGAGATGAGCCAGTCATCTGGATCTGGGGAACACCCAGAATATTTGCAGTTTGGCATGAGCTGTGACCACTGCAATACTCTTGAAGGGATCTATTACTGCCCATCGAATGGAAAAATTATCGAATGGCTTATATCAAACATGTTGTTAGAGTCATTTGAGTAAGACTGCATTATGGTAGGGATAAGGAAATTTGCCCTTTCCGCACTGTAGGTGTGATCTCTGAGTTGGTATATATAATTAGCAGGGGGTGGAGGTGGCAAAGCCCACATATGAGGAGGTTTCGGTGAACAGCATTTATGATGTAATGCTGTTCAGCAATTTTTCCATTCAATGGCTAAACACAGACCCCTCTTGAACACCCAGGGGGCTGTGGTGAGACCAAAGGGTAGGTCCATGAATTGGAACAGACTGCCTCCCAGCCAAAGGAGAAGAAACCTTCTGGATGACCAGTCTATCATTATGTGGTAGTACACACATTGAATGTCTATCGAACAAATCCATTTGTCCTTTCTCAAGGACAAGAGAATGGACTTTCAGGGATCTGGGACGTCATCTGACTAACATACTAATTGATATGGTTTAGGTCCAAAATTTGTCTGAGGTCCCAGTTCTTTTTTGGCACAAAAAAGAAAGAATCGAGTAATCTCTGGATCAGTGCTTACCTGGTGGGAACGCCTGGATTACTCACTTATCCAACAGCTTTTTCTTCTTCTAGAGCTGTTGCTTTTGTTGGGAGAGTGGAAAGTTGTGGAGCTTTTTTGATGGTGGTAGGTGTAAAACAGAACTAAATAGCCTCTGGATATGATCTTCAGCCTTTAATTTCTCCAAATCGTTTGGGTTTCTTTTGGGACCCCATTCCTAAGTCAAAGTAAGATTAAAGTTCATGAAATTAGTATTGCTTCAATCTTTTTGATGTCAGATAGAAGTGCTCTTCGCAGCACCCGTGATGTGCCCAGTAATGACTCCTCTTGCAATTTGTACAGAGTTGCATGTATTGGTATTTAGATACAAGATCTGTTGCTCCTACAACTATTGGGACAGTCTGGGTATCCTTCTTCCACATTGTTTCCGCCTGTAGATCCTGATATTTTAGGATGCTCTCTCTGTACACAAGACAAGGTAGTCACTGGGTATGGCGATGTCAATGCTCAATGCTACTTTTGTCTTTTCATGGACCACTATACCCTATTTTCTAGCATCTATCTTTTGAACTGTCTGTAATGGGTGATCCCATGTGATGTACACTTCATTTTCTATTATGCTTTCTGGCTCATGTTTTCAGTATTTTTCAGCCACTTTAAATACCATAATGTTTGCACAATCCCCAGTGCAACAATCTTGCCACATTAATATGCCTTTCAGTATACAGTCCTTCGCTATTAGCATGTCACAACCAGCAAGAAGGTGTGCAACTGTTTAAAATTTAGTTTTACAAAACCTACATTTGTCCATTTCTCCCACATGTTCAATGGACTTTGTAAACCAACATGTACGCAGCCCACTATCTTGGGCCACCAATATTAACCTTTCATTTCTTGGTTTGAATTCACCTCTTGTTAACCACTCCTGTGTTGGTTTCTGATCAACATGAGGTTCTTCCAGAAGTTTCCTATACTTGCAACTATATTTATGCATTTTCCACATTTCTTGCCTTCTCATCTGGTCCCTCACCTTATATTTTTCTTTTGTTTTTTGGCACATTACGTTACTGTCTGATTTTTATCTACTTCTGGTTTGATTTCCATTCCTGCTTGACGCAGACATGCTTCTGCTAGATTAAGGAGAGAAGTCATCTTAAATTTATTCTCATGTGTCAAAACTTTCACTAAGCTTGGGTCTTGAGGTCAGCAGATGTGTTGAGTCCCACGACTGCAGATCTATACATGTAATAAATTTCAAGGAGGCCAGGCCCTCCTTCAAAACAGAGAATATATAATATTGGTATAGACTAATGTTTTCTAAATCTGGTAAGCACGAAGCAACCTTCTTGTTTTCCTATCTAATCTATCCAACACATTTTGGGGCCAGTCAATCACTCCAAAACTGTAAGTTAGGACAGGAAGAGCAAATTGATTTATAGCTTGGATTTTGTTCCTAGATGTCAACGCTGTTTTCAGTAGTAAGGAGTACTTTAGAAGACAAATAAGTTTTATTTGCGTTTGTTCATGTTTTACTGTTGATCCTTCATTAAGTCCCAAATATTTATGTACTTTCTTTTGCTCAAGCTATTTTACATCACATTCTTGTCCCAAACTGATATTTTCTTGGTGTTGCAGTTTTCCTGCTTTAACGGTTGCTTTTACACATTTATCATAAAGACCAAGTGAAATTCTTATATCTAAAAAAAGTTTTGACAACTTGCAGTTGTGCTTTTGGTTCATCTAATGAGCTATACAGTTGCAAATCATTGACAAAGAAGATGAGTAGTCTTTGTACTTTGTTTTCTAGGAACCAAAATTATACCCGGGACCTAAGATGTCAAGCAGACAGTGGATTAAGGGCAGGCAGAATAGCAGCAGTGACAGTGTCACCCTGGAATATCCCCCTTTGGATTTTTTATCCCTGGAATAAGTTATCCTTTAATCATGGCTTAGTTGCAAAGTGGTTTGTCACTGTAATGTAGTCAGTGTAGGGTTATCTTGTACATTTTTAACCACTCTTATCCATGAATGTGGGATACTATCAAATGTTTTTTTGTCAATCCATGCCACACAAGTTTTTCCCCTTTTTAGAGTTTTCCACTATGACTTTAACACTTTGGTTCCATACAACTTTATTGCCCTTTTGTTCTATTGACATAATTGGAGTTTTTTTCTAAATGACTATAAGCTCTGTCTGCATCAATTCCAGTGTATAGTTTATATGTTGTCAAAAAGCAAGCTATTGGTTTATAATTTTTAGGGCAGCTTCCAGGTTCAGTCTTAAATAGGAGCGTTTTTCCTGTTAGCCAGGTTGATGTCTGTTCTGGGTGCGCATATAAATAAATTCTTACTCATGGCTAAATCTTCCTGCAAAGATGTTATTACTTTTAACCAGAAATTAGGTACTGCATCTGGGCCTGGGGTTTTCCAATTAGAGGCTTTTATTAACTTTGTTTCAGTCTCTCTGGTTGTTACTTTATCCCATTTCATATTCTGTACCTTTAAACTTCTTATTCTTTCTTTTATTTCTTCTATCCATTTAGCATCTTTTTTGTGTTCCACAGGATCATAGATACTTCTCCAAAATTTATCTATTTCTTCTTTTTTTTGGTGGTCTTTCAATTCCTTTTACCTTATTTCCCAAAACGTTTCTGGGTCATCAAATTATTTTGTACTTTTCCTTTACATTTGTTTACGTATCCAAATTTTTCTGCCTGTGCTGAGATTTTTAGTTTATTATTTGCGATAGTGCATGACAGATCATGATCTGTTCCAATACTGCGCATCGCTTTTATCATGTCTTTCAGAGTATTTTTGTTGATCTGTTCCCTCTATACTTTAATAATGACACTTGTCTTAGCTGCTTTATGGGGTTTTTTCTATTCGATACTTCCACGATGGTATTCAATTTATCCCCTCTCTCTCCCTCAGTAACCTGTTTTCTTGTGGTAGAACTTTAATCAATTATTAACTTAGCTACACTGACAGTCCTAATTGCTGTGTTCATTTGTTTTGTCAACATATAAACTTCTGACTTTTGGGGTTTTATTCACCTTCTGCAGTATTTTTCATCCATCTTAATATGTTTATCAATCTCTATTAAGTCAATCAACTCTTCTCTCAGTTTCTTCTAAACTGAGGGCACACTGTTTTCCATTTCCTGCAGGCATTCTACAGAAAGTTCTATTGCGTATTTCTGTGGTACATTTTCTTCAATTTCATCCTGTGCCATCCGTTGCTCTGTCATTTGAGAACTCGCTGGCCTACCACTGTCACAGTTTCCTGCTCTTTCACTTTCTGTCCAGCTTCAAGCGAATGTTTATACTGTTTTTTTGTGGAAGGCTCCAAAATGTCTTCATATGGCACCTGACCAATTGCTTCCCATTCCACTGGTTTCCCCTTAATATGAAGTTCCGTTGCTCTGTCCTGTTGTGGTGCTTCCTGAATTAGATTTTCTACACTAAATCCTTCACTTTGGAGGTACCTCAGGACCTCAGTTTCTATTGCTTTAACTTCTCCATTACTGGTCCCCTTTTTTACTTTTCCTCTTTGTCTTATTTTTTGTATTGTAAAAGTTTTCCATGTCCATAATCCTTTGCCTGTATTTCTCTTCAAATATTGTTGGTGCTCTTTTTGTATTGATTAGTTTAGCTTTCTACTTTGCATAGATATTACACCATATTTCTTCTTCAGATGTCTCCTGATCTTCCTGTTTTTCATTACTTTGGGGACTCGTTCCATCATGCTGTGATGTAACCAGAGTTAGACCTTCTACATCAAATCCTTCACTTTGGAGACATTGCATAACTTCCAACTTCTATTTTACTAATCGTTTCTACATTCCCTCTTTGGGAGATTTTTTTCTCTTGAAATTTTTCATATCTGGATGCCTTTGCCTGTATTCTCTTTGAATATCTTTGGGGCTGCCTTCTTTATGTTGATTAATTTGGCTTTTGCCTTTACATAAATATTGCACCATATCAAATCTCTCTTTCCCATGTCAATATTTCTTTTTTATACTTTTCAAAAATAACTAGGTTTTGTTGTCTACATTTTTGCACTTCAGATGCTTCTTTTTCCAAACATATCAAAGTTTCTTGCTATACATTGTTTTTTCAAAAGTCTGTTATATTAATGACCACAAAGTTTTACTTGAAGCTTCTGGACAGTTTCTTGCAGAAGTATTTTTCTTTCCTCCAATTTCTCTCAGTTTTTTTGTACATCTTGCGTCAAATTCTGGGCTTTCTGCATAGTGGTAACAATACACAATTTCTTTCTTATCCTCAATAGTTCACTCTATCGTCTTTATGGCTCTTTGGCCTATCGGTTTTTGCGATTTATGTGGACTGCTACTTCCTTCTACAAACAGGGGGGCCCATCTACCCCCTGGGCCTGGCCCCACTGTAGGAATGTTTCCATATTTTGAGGATTCTACATCTTTCTGCCCAGTGTGTCTTTACTGATGTTTGTGCAGGTCTGGGGGAGGGGGGGGTGTTGAGAAAAGCACCCCCAACTGCCTCAGTTGGGCAACCACTCTGAAGTCCTGATATGGTCTCAGAGAATGTCCCTAGGAAACCTTGATTTTGCAGGCCACCTCTGCCACAGGGAGACATTTCACCATCCCCAGAAATTTCAGGACAGAAACCTTGAGAATTCTAGAACCACACCTTCTTGCCTTCCATTCTGGTTCCCAGGCAAGGAACTCTAGGAGTGGTTGGTAGAGAAGCATATTCCTACAGCAGAAAGGGTATTCCTATCTTATTCACTTCTTCAGTGTGCACCCTTAACTTTGTGCCCAGTAAGAGGCATTAAAGGACGTCCAAGTGCTCCACAAAGTCAAGCACATCTAGGTCCATATCCTTACAGTTATGCTAGTGCCTGCGGCTCTTGAAGTGCAGTTGGTTGCATCAGAAATTAGGTGCATCAATGCACTGGAAAGGGATTGCAGAAAAGCCAACCTCAAGACCAAAATATTCTAGTTCTCGACAGACGGACCCAGAGAAAGATTTGGAGAGCTCCTTTGTCAAATCCCTCTGGAATCATGTCACATGTGCCAGGTAGTTCAGCACTCTCAGTGAAAAGGCTGCTGAAGTGTATAGCAGCTTCCCAAACCTGTCCAAAACACCACAGACCATCTTACAGGAATGGACAAAAGAGCTTTCTTCAGCTACCACCACCATGGAATCACAAGTGGACCCTTGTTCCAATGCATACTGTCTTTGGGTGATGCTGAACTTGTATGACTTGCGGGGAATTGGTTCAGCCACATCAGTCTCCTTCCATGCCTACTTCTGAGATAAGGGTCAACCACCTCATTAGCAGAAGGGATCACCCAAGTGGCAGCTGGGCCAGACCTGAAGGACTGCCTTAAGAAACGGATTTGTCCTGGGAGGCAGCTTCGAAAAACCATCTATCTTTCCATCACAAAAGTTTGAGATCTCATTAAACAAGATGACAGAGTGAAGATCTGAGGTGACACCTCCCTCAAAGTCAGTATATTCTGTTAATGACTCCTGATGGGAGTCTATCTCCTTTACATACATGCATGCTTCAGACAAACCTCTACAGTTAGATGTTCAGGTGGACACTCAGAAGAGGACTGGGAGTCCTAAACATGCACAGGCTTAAGGATCAACAGTGCCGGACGTCCCAAAAAGATGGGATGAATAGGATCAGGGCCCAAGTACAGTCTATAGGGGTGGACCAAGCCAAGTGAAGAAAAGTCCTCTCATCCAACAAGGAGCGCGCTCTCTCTACAGCCTCAAATGCCAAAGCAGAGGGAGAACCAGAAATAGACCCCCAACTAAGCTGAATCAGCCATTCCAGGCAAATTCTGGAACTTCACCAGGCTCCAAAGAGATGCCGGAGCTGAGCTGTCTAACACTAAGAGGGAGGGGTGGCTATGAATATTTTAGTCTCTAATCAGTCCCTCCCGATCCAACACCAAACACTTAAGCTCAGGAAGCCTTAGGTTCTGAGGAACTTCCTCATCATCTGATCCACATCCACTTCAGACAGACTCCTAGTAGACCAGACCAACCGCAAAGAGGCTGTGGACAGGGATCTGAAGTAACCATGAAAAGAGACTTCTCACAAAAATGAGAAAGCAAAGCCTTTGGGAAATGGGTTCTGGGAAAAACATTTAAGATGCAACAATTAATGGCTCCATTACCAGGGTCGGATCAAAGGACTTGGGAATTTTCTGAGCCATGAAAACAGCAAAAAGCAGTCTGGTGAGCACTTTACAGAGCCCATGGGTTTCTCCCTAGAACTATCACTACTTTTCTCCCCCTTATATCTGTCAGAGGATTTCCAGACAGTAAGGGAAGCCCCAGAAACAGAGGATTGAGCCCAAGTCGAATCTCCCACAGCAAAAAGTCCCTTCAAGACAAACGTGTCTTCACAAATCCACTGTCCACTACTCCCTTCCTTTCTTTCTTTCTTTCATCCATTCTGCTATTCCACCATCCCTTCCATTCCAATCCATTACTTCCTTTCCCTGGTCCCCATTTCCCTCCTTTCCATGTGTCTTCCTCCATTCCATCCATGTTCGTTCTTTCATTTCCTTCATTTTAATAAGTCCCATGTCTCCGTCTATTCATTCCTATTTAAATCCATGAATAAATCCTTCCCTCCATTCTAGGCTCTGTCTCCCCTTCTCCATCCATTCTTCCTTCATTTCCTTCCTTCTTCCTCCACCTATTTATTCCACTCCCTTATGGCTCCACTGAACAACTACTCCTTTCCATTCTTTCATTTCCATCCATCCATCCATCCATTCTTTCCATTCTTTCCACCTACTTTCTCCTCTTCTCCTTCTGTCCATTCTCTTTCATCTGTCCTCCACCATTCCATCCATGTCCATCTACCATTCAAGTCCATTCTCCTTCTTGTCCATCCTTTATCCATTCCTTCTTCCATTACCTTCCTTCTCTCTCCTCTCTCTCTTTTCCTCCTCCTCTCTCTCTCTCTCCTCTCTCTTTCTGCTCTCTTTATATATGTCTGTCTCTGCCTGTCTCTCACACACATGCTGTCTCTCTCCTGTCTCTCTCTGCCTGCATGCATGTCTGTCTGTCTGTCTGTCTGTCTGTCTGTCTCTGTCTCTGTCTCTCTCTCTCTCTCTCTCTCTCTGTGTCTGCATGCATGTCTGTCTGTGTCTCTCTCTCTCTCTCTCTCTCTCTCTGTCTCTGCATGTCTGTCTGTCTCTGTGTCTCTCTGTCTCTATCTCTGTTCATCTCTCTCTGTCTCTGTGTCTCACTCTCTGTGTCTCTCTCTCTCTCTCTCTCTATTTCTGTCTCTCCCTGTCCATGTCTCTGTCTCTCTCTGTCTCTATCTCTATCTCTGTACCACTCTCTCTCTCTCTCTCTCTCTGTCTGTCTGTGTGTGTGATCGGTGTGTATGTATGTGTGTGTGTGTATAGGTTCATAGGTTCATACTAGGCTATCTGCCCGAGGGCATTTACAAACCTAGCCCATGGTTTTGGCTTAATGCACTTGTAGTATGGGGAACTATACCCATTATTTTGCTGTGCCTCTGTCGAGCAGTGACACTGAGGTAATCCTGGGGTATATCTCGATCTCCATCCATTGGTCAAGATTTCTCTTGAACAAGGCCAGCGAGTGCTCTGCCCTCACATATGCGGGATTTTATTCCACAGCATAGGAGTCTTTGGGTGATGAATCTATCCCTCCAGCGCGTCCTATTAATAGCGTGTCGAGGTTTAAGTCTCCACCCTTGTGGCTCTGATGGATCTAGATTTTTGAGGTGAAGCATATTCATCAAATCTGGGTTTGACATGGCCTTGTATGTTAGGCAAGGTCACCTCTGAGCAAGCGATGGCGACTGAATAGCGCTGGAGTTCTTTCAGTCGGGCAGCATAGGACAGATGTTTGAGACCCTTTATCCTTTTGGTGAGGAACTTTTGTGGCCTCTCCAGCTGCTGCAAGTGTCGGGTCAGATACATTCCGAATGGGGCATTGTACTCAATCATTGGTCTGATGAGTGATGAGTATAGGGAGACTATGACCTCCTTGATCTAGATGAGAATCCCTTCATGATAAGGTGGGCAATGTAGAAGGTCTTCCTAACTACTTTAGCTACATGGGTGTCGAATGACAGACTACTATCAACCTGGGTCCCCAGGTCCCTGATAACTTCTTCTGTGCTCAGTGGATTGCCACCTATTTGGTAGCTAGGGTAACCTTGTTTTCGAAGGGTATGACTATGCATTTTTTGGCATTTAACTTTAGGCCATGGCTCTGGCACCAGTTATCCGTTTCTGTGAGACCCTTCTGAAGGATATCTGTGTCAGATGTGTTTTCTACTATGGCGCCCAGTTTGCAGTCATCTGCAAACTTTGTCAACCATAACCCTCCTGTGTTTGCTTGTACTTTGGAAAGTAGATGCCAAACAAAAGAGTGGGCCCAGGACTGAGCCCTGTGGTACACCACTTGTGACAGGCTTTGAGTCTGACATGGCCAGCAACTCTGACCCTGTGGGTTCTGTCACTCAGCCAGTTTGCAACCCATCTTGTGATGTATGGGTTAACATTTAAGCTGATGAGTTTTCAATGATACCCGAGTGGGGTATTGTATCGAAGGCCTTAGCCAGATCGAGGTAGGCTGTATGGACTGCCTTTCCCTCATCAATGGCTTTGGTGACTGTTTTGAAAAAGTCAACCAAGTTTAAAGGCATGATCTGCCTTTGACAAAGCCAAACTGGGATGGATCCAAAGTCTGCAAATTCCCTGTGTCTTTATTTATGTGGTCCATTATGATCCTCTCCATGGCTTTGCAGATAAGGCTTGTCAAGCTAATGGGCGGTAATTTCAGGGTCGGTGGAGGCACCGCCTTTGTGAAGTGGGACCACAGTTGCAGTGCGCCACTCCTGGAGTGCGTATCCAGAGGTAAGACTATGATTAAACAGCTGTCCTAGCTGTGGGTTTAATTCCTCGTTGAGTTAAGTGGAGCACACAGCCGGGGACACCATCAGGTCCCATGGATGCTGTGTTTTTGCTTTGGAGAGAGCAGTTCTCACTTGGCGTTGGAGATGTTTGGGGGCTGCAATCGCTTGGTATAGATATCTCTCCTTTTGGGGGAGGGAGAAGTTTGCACTGAACCTGTCAGCCAGTATGTTGGCAATGTCTGTAGGATCAGTAATCTTCACATCATTTTGAACTAGTTCTGAGCATATCTGGGAGTTTCCTCCCAGGTTTCTAACATAGCTAAAGAAGGCCTTATGATTGTCTTTTGAGTCTTTAGCTATTTTTCTCTCAAAATTTGCTTTGGATGATTTTATGAGAGCTCTTAGTTTTACTTATAGTGATCAAGGGTGTCTTACCTTTTAAGGATTTTGCTCTATCTTGTAGTAGCTTCCTCCTTTTGTTGTAGAGTTTGTTTATGGCTGGGGTCCACCAGACTGGGCGCTTGCCTTTGGTACAAAGAGTCTTTGTTTTGCTTGGGATTGCCTTATCCATGCAGTCCTGCAGGTGCTGGTAGAAGGCATTTGTAAGTGATTCAGCGGCTTGAGTACTGTTTTCCATGACTCGGGGGCCTTAAAGGAGACCACACTAGTCTTTAGAAGTGTGAAGTCGACTTTTGAGAAGTTCTTTACTGTGGTCTTTTTATTTCAGGTGGGGGTGGGATGAGGACCTCCAGCGAGATTAGTTGTGATCTGATCTCACCAGTGAGGGTATACTTCGGTGTTGAACATTGTGCTCCCATGTTCGTGATGATGAGATCAAGTATGTTTTCTCCTCTTGTGGGGATGGTGACTAGTTGTTCCATGGCATTTGAGTTTATGAATTCCAGGAACTTTTGGGCTAGAGGTGTTTGGGCTTGAGTAGTGTTCCCAGTCTATATTAGGAGTAATTGAAGTCACCTAGTATGATGGTGTTTGGTGATACATTTATCCTCTAGTGTTTTCAGGAAGGCCATGTGAGGTTCCTGAGTTTGTGAGGTGGCCTGTAACATGCTACAATTTGCAGAGCAGTCTTGCCTATGGTTAATTGCACCTGGATGGTCTCCGATGCATCGTCGTTGCCACCAGTCTTGAGGTGTGGGTGTCCTTGATGAATATGGATACCCCCCTCCTTTCTTGGTATTGTCGGATTTTGGGGCGGAGCATGATATGAGGTAAAACCTGATAGTGCTGGGGTGCTCTCAGGAGCCTTGAACCAGGTTTCTGTCACAGCACAGACATCGATGTTCTCCATACTGAGAAGGGCCTCGAGTCGTGCATTTTGAGATTTAGACTTCTGGCATTGAGCAGCATTACCCTTAGTTTTTCCTTTTTGTGTTCTAGGGTGGTAGGTTTAGAATTTGAGCCTTGCCTAAAAAGGCACTATGGGGTGGCAAGAGCCTTTGCCAATATCCGGAATCCCAGGGTGACAGGTGCAAGCCGTCCCTTGCGAGAAACAGCGTGGCTTGTCAGCATGTCATCAGGCAGACAGACATTGGATCCCCTTTGAATGACACCAGTGTTTAAGCCAATTGTTAAAGCTGATCATCTTATCTCTGTATTGTGGCATCATTCTTGGTGAAGGTAGGATGCTGCTCAAGGTCAGGGTCATACCTGCCTGGGCTACATAATCAGAGAGCTCCTCAATGTCTCTTTTCATGTAGTCCAGGAGAGTGCGTCTCAGGTCGTTTACACCAGCGTGGACAATGACTGAGTCATATTTGTACCTGCTGTTGAGAGACCTGAGTGCTTGCGTTATGTGGCGGATTCTAGCGCCCGACAGGCAGCTTACTGTGACCTTCTCCTTACTCAGTCTGGTGGCGGGGCGTCAGTGTGTCTGACTATGGAGTCACCAATGACTAGTGTGTCTGGCATTGTGTTTGGCCTTAAGGGCTGTGACTGTTTGACACTCTGACTGTGAGGTCTATGTGTTGCAGGTGTTGTGTTCTGAGGTGGTGGTTGTTTGGGTGTCTGCTTTGGTGGCCTCTGCTGTTTTGGTAGATTTTTGATCAGAGCCTCGAGTATGTCTTTGTGTGTTTATGTGTATGATTTGAGGTTGTGATGGTACTATGTGAGACTGGGTCTATAGTGTGTGTGGTAACCTTCTCCTCTGACTGGTCTTGCCAGTCCTATGTTGAGAGCTCAGCCTCCAGTTTGGCCGTATAGTTGCATCTCTCATGTATTTGTGTTTTTATTGGGAGGAGGAGAGGGTTGTCTGTGTACATGAGGCAATTGTAACATTGCCTCAATATTCTAAGGATTCACCAGCTGAGCAGGAGAGGACACTAGCAACTGATCCTCGACATGCTAAGAGGAATAGACAAAAACTTTAAAAAGAGATTCGAGGGGCGTGGGTGACGAGAAATGGGGTTGCCTTTTGGGGTACTATCTATGACAAAGTGCATTATCAAGGTAATAAGTACTGTAGGAGCAAGTGCTAGAGTTTAACAGATAGAGAATAGTCTACTTGGAGTCAAGTAGAGATGATCTTTTAGTTATAGGATAGCGCTGATTAGATCCAGTGAAGTATAGTTCGAGGAAGGTAGTTTTAAGGAAAATTTGAAGAGTGGACTTTAGGTAGCCGAATGGTTTAAGCCTGCTTAACGGTAGCTGCCTAGTGTGCAACGGTAGCAACTCCTTCATCGAGACTGTCCCGGCGTATCTTGGCATGCGATGCTTTATAGCAGGGGGGCTGGAAAGAACCGGAAATGACCAAAATGGCCAATAAACTACAGAGTTACCCTTGTAAGCCACTCCTCTGAGGACAAATGAAGGAGTTATGGAAATGACCTCTAGTGGCCAATGGAAACTACAGTTTCAGTCAGTAACCACCTCTATGAGGGCAGGGGAAGCTGCTCAATGTTAGTCCTGCCACTGATGAACACAGAGACCTCCTTCAGCCCAAGCAAAATGACCTCCCAGAAACTTTCCAAACAGTTCAGGAACAGCAAGCCTGTAACTGAACTTTGCTTTCTCAGAAATGTGAGAAAAAGCAAGATTTTTTTTTTGTTTTGTTTTTACAGAGATAGCAGAGGTTCACAAGTAATATCAGAAGTTAAGCGGTGCAGTAAATGACCCACACAAGGTACTAGGTCAAGGACAGAAAATATACAAGTTTAGAAAAAGGCGATTTAAAATTAAGTGCAAACAGGAAATTCAGCAAACAGCTTTTGGTTTATTGCTCTAAATACAGCTACTGATACAGAAATCCAAGTTTAACAAAGCCAGAAAATGCTCAGAAGCTAGGCAGCTATGCAGAAAACTTAGCAAATAAACAGAGAAAAAATGCCCAAAATCTCAAAAGTGGCTCCCTTCTTCTCTCAAGCGTTTTTCCTCTTGGAGATTGCTTCACCAACAATATAAACCTGAAAGAGCGTCAAACCACGAGGCAACTAGGTTTTAAGAGGAAGATGAAGGAGTTATGGAAATGACCCTAGTGGCCAGTAAGAGCTACGGTTTCAGGTCAGTAACCACCTCACGAGGGCAGGGAAGCTGCTCAATGTTAGTCACTACCACTGATGAACAAAGAGACATAAAGGATATGCACACATATTAAAATAGAATATAAAAATAAATATTTCTCTTTTCAGTATAGAAGTTATAAACATTTATAATATATATGTTTGAAGCAGAATATATTAAAGAAGTTAAAGCCTGTTTGTAAAAAAAAACATATTAAAATATGTAAAGCACATATATAATAATACTTTGTTATAAAAAAATCAATGTAAAAACAAAAATATGTAAAAAAAACTGTATATACAGTGAAAGAAGAATAGAGAAATCTGTGAAGAAGTCTTTTGAACAGAGTGTTGAAGAAAAAGAGACAACATACACTAAAGAAGAAAGAGAAAATTAATAATTTTTAAAGTATGTCTACCTGAAACAGACTCACATATCTGAGGATTGAAGCACTCTGTAATCTGATGTAAAATAATTGTAGCAGCTGTATAGAATAATAATAGATAGTTTATGCAGAATAAATATGTATACTAATACAGCAGCTAAAATGTGCAGAGATGCATATGTGTGTATATTTATCAAGAAGTATGAGCAGAAAAAATAAAAAGCTATGTTTTGAAAAAAAGTAGGAGTATGTTGAACTGTTTCTGAGTAAAAAATGAAAAACTCAGAACTGTTGAGTGTAATAATACACTGATGTTGAGATGTAAACACTGATCTACACTAATAATAAGGCACTGTTACTGCATAAAGTTGTATGCAGAAAATATGTTTCCCAAGTAATAAAAAAAGAAAACACTCTTGAAATGTCAGAATTTTGCCTATGTTCCACAATGAAATACTGTAAATTCAAAACAAGTGAGATTGTGTATAATCATACATCCTGTTACATTGGATAAAAACTCAAAGTCACTGAGAGAATAGCCTACCTTGTAATAAAAGTCACAAATATGCTTAATAAAATATACTTTCCTGTAACAAAAGCTGTTTGTAATGCAAAGTTTACAAAGAAATGCTATTTCCTGATCAAAAGAAACTAGAAAATTACATGAAGTGTGTTCTGTAAAGCTGTAGCAGAGAGCTAGTCTGTTGAAGATTGAGAATCTTGCAGAAGTCATTCATGCTTGTGTTGTGTTAATTTCTATGAAACTGTATGCCTGAGAATACTGCTGTCTGCTTTGTTTCCTGTAAAAAATAAAGTATGTACCAAAAGAAATTTATGCCTTAAAAATGTCTGTTATGTATATGCAGAAAAAGCTGAATATGTTTTTCTTTTTTGTTTTTCTGCTAATATGCTGAATTAAACACAGAAACTGCTGTTTAAACTAAAAATGATTTGCAAGTATGCTGTTTATCTTTGTTTTGCAAGCATTTGCTTGCTGAAATTTTGCTTGAAGTGAAAGCAAGAGTTTGGAATAAAGACATATGCATAAACATATCAAATTTGCTGAAAACAAGAATATGCAAAGAGCAGAAAGAATCAGTTTCACAGCATATAGCACAGCTTCTCTCTTGTTTTTTTTTTTTCTCTTTTTTTTTTTTTTTTATTTCTTTTTTTTTTTTTTTTTTCAATATTTTTTTTTTTTTTTTTTATTTTTTTTTTTTTTTTTTATATTTTTCTTGGTCTTTTTTCTTTTTTTTTTTTTATATTTTTACTTTCTCTTATGTCTCATTCATATTTTTTTATTTTTTTTTTCTCTTTTTTTCTTTCTCTCTTTTTAAAAAATTTTTATACATTCCTTTTTACATTCAAACTTTTTTTTTTTTTTTTTTTTTATATTTTTTATACATATAAACATAAAATATTCCTTTTATTTTTTAATTTACTTTTTTTTTTTTTTTTTTTTTTTTTTTTTTTTTTTGTTTTCCTGTTTTTTTTTTTTTTTTTTTTTGTTCCTTATATTTTTTTTTTTTTTTTTTTTCAGTTCCCCTTCCCTGTTCTCTGCTCTGCGTCTGTGTTTGCATACACTTTTGTTTGTTTTGAATTGTCCTGCCAGCTCAGCAGGTTTGTGTTGCCTGCAGGGCCCTTGTGGCTGCCAGTCCTGCTGGGTGCCTGGCTGTCCTGCCTGTTGCTGCAGGTGTTTCTTGCTTTCTGGCTGTGGCAGGTTTTGGTTGGGGGGTTGTTGTTTGTTTTCTTCTTTGCTTTTGGGGGCTTTCTTTTTTTTGGCTTTGGGGGTGCATGTTTCTTTTTTTTCTTTTGTTTTGTTTTCTGGGGTTTGGGTGGTTTTTTCCTTTGTTTTTTTGTTGGCAGGGGGAAGTTTTTTGCTCCTATTGGTGTTTTTTGTTGCTTGTCACAGCTTTTGTTTGTTGTTTCATTCTCATTTTTGTTGGTTTTTGTTTGTGTCTGCAAGGTCTTTTTTTTTTTTTTTTTTGGCTTTTTTTTTTTTTGTTCTTTTGTCATTTTTTTTTCTTTTCTTTCTTTCTTTTTCTTCTTTTGTTTTCCTTTTCCCTTTTCTTTCTTTTGTTCTTTTCTCACTCTTTTCCTTTTTTTTTTTTTTCCCTTTTTTTTGTTTTTCTTTTTTTTTTTTTCATCCATAGCTTTTTTTTTACCAAGGTCTGATAAGCTAGTAAGACTTAAGGCTATAATCTAATAATTGCTTAAGATCCTAGACCTGTGTCCTTATAGGATCTAAAATATATACTAATAGGATTTATATGATGTGACAACACTGTTTCCATTCTTTAATTAAAGCATGTTTCCTTTCCAAAAAATAAAATAATATATTTTTATATTTTCCTTTATATCTATTTTTCTAAAGTCTTTAACTGACAAGATTTAGTCTGCTTTAAAGTATACACCACAAATTACAATTCCTTTTTAATTTCTTTTTTTTTGTGTATTTTCTCATCTTTTTCCTTTCTTAGAATATTTTTTACTTTCATGATGAAAATCAAAACCATTTTGCACCTATATGAAATACATAAAATACTCCTTTTCCTTCCAAAGTGTGTCAGTGCCTTGTGCTATTCTTTATTTCTTTTCCTGTATTAGTTCAAAATACACATTAAATAAAAAATAAATATAATATATATACAAAATAAAATTACTGCTTTACATAATATCTAGAAAGTGTGCTGACAAACACTTTTTGAAGTGTAAAAATGCTGGGGTATTTAATTTATTTGCTAGTATATCTGCAAAACTATATGCACTTATTAATAGTTTTGTTTTTTGCCCCAGGAGTATGAGTATATGGGGAGTATATAAGAGAAGAGTATATAGTAGATTAGCTGTGTCAAATCAAAAGCTAGTAAAGAAGGAAAATACCATCAGCAAATGCACTAAATAGTAAAAGGTGATGAGCTGGAGGGAGGGTCTGACTGCAGCAGGGTGAACACTCTAACATCTACATTTATGGTAGGTACAAAACTGTACTATGTTCGTGTTACCCTGCTGCAGTCATCACACTTGGGTTGAATCACAAAGCGAAGGAGGGGAGGTGGAGTCAAACAGGGTTAGAAGAAGCTAGTAGGCCCTGCAAAACTGCAGTGGTGAAACCAGCTCTAGTCTTAAAGAGGTAAGTGATGGTGTTTGGTGAAGGTGTGCACTGAACTCCAAGTAGCAGCTTCCAGAATATCCTTGGTTGGCACTCCCCTGAGATAGGCTGCTGATGTAGCTGTAGCCCTGGTGGAGTGGGACCTCATGTTAGCAGGTACTGGTTTCCCATGATGTGTGTAGCAGAAACGTATGCAATGTCCTATCCATTTAGAAATGGTCTGTTTTGAGATAGCTTTTCCTTGTGATCCTGTAGCATAGGCTACAAAGAGCTGTTCAGTTTTTCTGAAAGCCTTAGTTTTATCCAAGTAGTAACATAATTGCTTGTGAATGTCCAAAGAGTGCAAGAGTCTTTCTCCTTTGTTCTGGGGATTTGGGAAAAAGGTGGGCAAGTGAATGGTTTGGTTTAGGGACACACTGGATACCACCTTTGGCATAAAGGAAGGATTAGTTCGTAGAGAAACTGTCTTGATGAAAAATGAGGAAAGGTTCCACTGCCATTAGTGCCTGTAGCTCCGAGACTCTTCTAGCTGTGGTTATTGCTAGTAGTATGGCAGTTTTCCATGAAAGAAATTTTAAATCAGTTGAAAAAGCTGGCTCAAAGGGCGGCAGTGTAAGCTTTTCCAGGACAAAGTTGAGATCCCAAGTAGGTGTTGGAGCTCTCCTTGGTGGTCTTAAGTTCTTAGCCCCTCTGAGGTACTGTCTTAGGAGTGGATGTGAAAATAAAGGAGGATCCGTGCTGTAATGAGCTGAAATTGCTGAGGCGTGGATCTTAATAGATGAAAAGGAAAGTCCTTTGTGTAACATCTCGGTTAAATATTGTAGAATCTGAGGAATGTTCGGCTCCAGGGGATTTAGGCCTTTGGTCTGGTTCCAGGCGCAAAATCTTTTCCATTTGTCTGAGTAGGCTTTCCTGGTACTGGGCCTCCTGGCCTCCAGAATGACATCCATAACAGCTTTGGATAAAGGTGTTGGCTGGTTGTTTAGGTAATTTGCCATGCAGCCAGGTTTAAAGCCTTGAGCTGGCTGTGTAGAATCAGATTGTCTCGCTGGGCGAGCAGGTGAGGAATTTGTGGCAAAATCTATGGTGGGCCCTGAGCCATGTTCCTTAAAATTGGATACAAATGTTGGCGTGGCCAGTCTGGTGCAACGAGAATCATTTGTGGCCTCTCTAATCTGACTTTCAGCAGTACCTTTGCTAGAAGAGGCAGTGGAGGGTAGGCGTACACTGTTAATGTTTTCCACCTGAATGAGAGGGCGTCCACTTTCCAAGCTAGTGGATGGAAAGTCCTTGTGCAAAATTTTTGAAGTTGGTGGTTGTGGGGGCTTGCAAACAGATCTATGTCTGGGCGTCCCCATTTTTGAGCTATCATTGCAAATACTTCTGGATCTAGTTTCCATTCGTGTGGATCCATGATGTTTCTGCTTAGGTCATCTGCCAATGTGTTTTTCTTTCCTAGCAGGAATTGTGCTTGTAATTGAACCTGGTAAGACAGTGCAGTGTTCCACAAAGTCATTCCTTGCTTGCATAGAGAGTAGGAATGTGTGCCCCCTTGCTTATGTACCACATAACTGTGGTGTTGTCTGTCCTTATTAGTAGTTGTCCTGGGTGTAGAATATCCTTGAAAGCTTTTTGATTGATATGCAGGTGTCTCTGATCTGTAGTCCATTTGCCCTGAATGCACTGTCCTGCCATGTGTGCTCCCCAGGCATAGTCCGATGCATCTGTTGTCATAGCTTGCCTGGCTGTGGGTATGGTGAAAGGCTGACCCTTGTTGAGGTGACATGCCTGTGCCCACCACAGAAACTCCTGTTGAAGGCAGGGAATGAGTGGAATCATTGATTCCAAGCTGTGGCTGTGCTGAGTCCATACATTTTTCAGGTACCACTGTAATTTCCTCATATGCAGTTTTGCAAACGGTATTAGTAGTATGCAAGATGCCATGAAACCCAAGGCCTGCAGAATTTTTCTTTCAGGGAGTTGGGTCTTTGTTGCCATTATTTTGAAATATTGAAACCGCTGTTGTTGTTTGCCTGGCGTGAGATAAGCCATCTGGGCCGTTGTATTCAAGCTGGCACCCAGGAATATGTTTTGTAAGGGCACTAGTTTTGATTTCTGTTAGTTTACTGTGTGCCCTAGGCAACTTAGGTGTTTGACAAATGCCAGATGCTGTAAAATAATGTCCTTGCTTTCTGTTTGAATAAGACAGTCGTCCAGGTATGGGTATATTTGAATTCCTCTGTCTGCAGTATGCAATTACTTGTGCCAGGCATTTTGTGAAGACCCTGGGCGCAGTAGATAAGCCAAAGGGCAGTGCAGAAAATTGATAATGCGTTGAACCTGCAATGAAGCGGAGGTATCTTCTGCAATTTTGTCTGATACGGACATGCAGGTATGCCTCCTTGAGGTCCAAAGTGACAAGCCAAGCATTCTTGCCCAGCATGGGAAGAAGCTGCTGTAGTGTTAGCATCTTGAATTTTGGCACTTGCAGATAGGTGTTCAGAATTGAAAGATCCAGAATGGGTCTCCATGCTTTGTCCTTTTTTGGAACTAGGAAGAGTCTTGAGTAAAATCATTGTCCTCGCTCCTGTGTAGGTACCCGTTGAATGGCTCATGTTCATGAGAGCTGTAATTTGTTTTTGTGCCTCTGCCCATTGATTTAGTGGCAGGTTTGGCATTCCTTTTTTCCTTGGTAAGGTATGAAAGGGGAATCTGTATCCCTGAGAGACAATGTTTAGGACCCATTTGTCTTTTGTGATGATGTGCCAGATGTCTGCAAATAATGCTAGTTTTCCTCCCAAGGGTGTTGCCAGGAGAGATTTGCTTGGTAGTTTGAGGATAGAGTCATTGTGTCTGCCTTCTGCTAGCTTGGGGCCTGTCTTCTCCTCCTTTCTGGGTAGCAGAACCCCATTGGCGAGGTTTGTAAGGGCCCTGTGACTGACCTCTGCCCCTTGGGCATCTGTATTTGCCCCTCTGTGATCTGTCTGAAGTTGGAAAGGACCAATTTTTTGTTGGCCAATTTCTGCTGAAGCGAGGGGGTTGTACCTGCAAGAAATCCTTGACTGTTTGCATAGACTTAGCCTTATCCTCCATTTTCTTTAAAACCTCTTCTGCTTTGACACCAAATAATACATCTTGTTGTAAAGGTGCATCTAATAATTTTGCTTTAACATGGTCAGGGAGGGTTTGCTCTTTTAACCAAGCACGTCTACGAATGACAGAGCCAGTAACAGCTGCTCTACAGGAAGCTTCCAATGAATCAAAACCACATTGTAAAGTATGCTTGCCCACCTGTTCAGCTGCACGCAACAGATCCTGCATTTCCTTGAAATCAGGATGTTCTGAATGTGTGTTCATTTTTTGTTTTAACCAAGACATCAGGAATTGTTGATATTTCAACATGTGAAACTGGCAATTTAATGGTCTCATAGCCAGAGCTGCAGAGGTGTATATTTTCTTTCCCCCATCTATTTAGGGCTCTGGAATCTCTTTCAGAGGGCACAGGATTTTTAGCCATAGAAGCTTTTGCTCCCTTAGGACCCTGGGATATGGTTTCTGGGTCAGCTATAGGGCTTTTATAAAGAAATTTGTGAGAGTCAGGTACTCTGTAGTATCTGTCTGGTTTGGCTGGAGCAGGAGGTACAGAGTCTGGATTTAAACTAGACTCCAGGAAGAAATCATCCACAATATCTAAAACAGGAGGGATAGCAAGAGGTCTGTGCTGGGGTAATAAAAGGAACTCTCCGAGTCTTTTCTTAGAATCTGAGTAATCCTGGCCTTCCCAGTGGAAATGTTCTCTCATGGTATGTAATGTTTCCCCAAAGGAGTAGTCTTCAGGGGGAGATGCTGAGGGAATAGAGTCTTCAGAATCAGAATCCTCATAGGGTGGAAAAGTATGATCCTGTTCCTCAGAAGAATCTGAGGAGAGAGAAACCTGGTCAGAAGATGCATAATCCTCTTGTCTTGGTCTTTTAATCAGGAGGAAGATGGGAACCCCTGATAAGGGTAATTAAATCTTCAGCCGTCTTAAGCATCTGTTTCTTGGGAATGGGGCCTTGACCTGTAGACTGATTAACAGTTTTCTTAGGTTTTAAAGGAGTTTTAGGCTTAGCATAAGGTTTTAATGGGGAGTGTAGTCGGTCTGAAGACACCTTCTGCAACCAAAGGTGTTTCCTCTGCACCGGTGTCTAAATCTGCTCCGGTGTCGGTAGATGGCTGTGTCGGCCTAGTAGACTCCGCTTGGGAGTCGGCAGCGGTCTGGGGTTCCAGCTCTGCAGTCATCAGGGGCTGCGTAGGAGTCTCACTGAAAACTGGAGAACCGGCGACAGGCCCAGCTGAGGCCTCGGGGTCTGGCTTATTCCTAGGCTGCCTGTCCTTTTCTTTGCGTTTTTTATAAATTGCAGTCGTCGGCTGCTCCGACGACATGATATAATGAAATTTCCTACCAAAGTAATGCCGTGCGAAGTCAAAATGGCGTTTGAACATGCGTTTATTAAACCTAGTGCAAAACCGACAACCTGTGACGTCGTGGTCTGGGCCTAGGCAAGGAATACAATAGGAATTGAAGTCCTTATGAGGTATTTGCTTCCCACAAGAAATACAATTGATAACTTTTTCTGACATCGGACTGAGGCAAGAAAATGTTCCCCAAGGGGGTACTTCGCTTTATTGAAGACTTCGGACTGAAATTCAAATCGAAAATCTCAGGTGTCGGCCGACCAGCACTTGCGAACTGCTTCTGCTTCGGGCACTGCGCAGCAAGAAAGACTGAAGAAAATGGCGTCGGATGCCTCCTATATAACTCTGGCACACTGACGTCAGGGAAGAAGCAACAGCAACCGACGCCGGACCAAGACTTTGGAATTCGGGCCGACTGCGGGACCGCCTGACGGCAGGATAACCCAAGTTTGACTGCAGCAGGGTAACACTATGAACATCTCCTTAACATGAACCTGGAAAACCACACCACCTACCTCACCCTACTAGACTCTCTCTAACATTCAGCCTAACACCATAATTACGGGCGACTCCAGCTACCCCTAAATAAACTGGGAGACTTATACAACCCATAATTCTCTTGCTCAAGAGGACTTTGGACTTAAATGCAAACGCCCTGGAGCAACTAGTTACTTCCCAACTAGAGGTACAAATATCCTAGACCTAGTACTCACGAACATGGGGGATGCTGCTCCCTCCCATGCATTAAGTCCTCCCTGGTAAGATCTGACCACAAAATGATCTCCTTTAGTATTAAAATTACCTAAAGCTCTCATCAAACTCCAAACCTGTTAACAACTTTGCCAAGGCCAATTTTCACAAACTAATATATGTCAGCTTCCAAGCCTCTCTGAGCCTGGATGACACTGAGGCCTACTCTAAGCTGTAAAACCACATTCATAGCTCCATAGGAGGCAGTACCTGGCAGGGTCAAACCTATGACTGCTGGCAAAAATAAACCATCCTAGTAGACTCCTAGCATAAACAGGCTATTCAACAAAAGAATAAAAATCCTCCTCAAAGACAAAACAAGGACAGACGAAACAGTGAGGGGGGTGGGGATATATAAAAGACACTGACCAGTCTAAACAAAATTAGAGAACTGGTCAAATCTGCCAAAGCAAACTAGACAAAGACAGTCTTCCAGGTGAAAGATGACCAGAAGGCTTTTTTTTTTCTTTTAATTACGTTTGTAACTTCAGGGGAAAATACTCAACAATGTGAAATTAATAATGAATGGCAACACTTGCACCCAGCCTGAAACTATAGCAAATCCACTGACTGACATGTTCAGTTCAACCCCCACCTTCCAAATCTCCTCCAACAACACCAAAAGAAATACCTGTAACCATATCCCTACCTATTATTACTGTACTATCCAAAGCCAAAAACACTGCCTCCATAGGTCCCGGCAAGATTCTAATATGCTTCTTAAATAGCTTAAAACAGAATCTATTAGGGCCACTAAAAAAACTTTAACCACAGCCTCCAGACAGGCTTTGTTTTGTCCCAGAGGAATGGAGGACTGCAAGTCATCCCTCTGCACAAAAGGGGCCCATCAACTGACTCCAAGGAACTACAGACCGATAACCTTGATCAGTCTTATCGGCAAGGCCATGGAGAGAATCATCATGGATCTGATCCAAACACTGGACCAGACCAATTTGTCTTTGGCAAAGGGAGGTCTTGCCTGCTCAATCCAGTGGACTTCAAAAAAAAAGTCATCAGCGCCATAGATGCCGCTTATCTAGACCTTGCCAAAGCTTTCGATACAATCCCCCACTCGGGGGTCATAGATAAACCACTACATCAGATGGCTAGCAAACTGGTTCACTGACAGGAAACATTTTGTCCAGATATGCAATTCCACGTCCGATAAGAAATCGGTCATTAGTGGTGTTCCACAGGGCTCAGTGTTGGGACCCCTCCTATTTGGTACACACTTCAAGTGAAGGACAATGTTGGGGGGGGGGGGGCTCTGGCTCACCAAATTCACTGAAGACCAAGCATAGTGCAATCACTGAATCCCCAAATAATGCGGACATCCTACAAACAGGCCTAAAAATGACTGGTGCCAAAACCATGGACCGAGACTAAATGCTAAAAAATGCGTAATCATACCCTTTGGTAAACCAGATATCCCTGCAAGATATATTGACAGCACACCACTAAAAGTAGACCCAGTGGTGAGGGACCTAGGAACACAGACAGATAGTAACCTAAACTTTGTGGCTTAACTTATAATTAAACGCATGGCATTAAGATAAAAGGAAGTCATATTGCCATTGTACTTCACCATCATCATGCCCAAAATAGAGTACAATGCTACTTTCTGCATGTACCTAACCATGCACTTACACCAACTGGAGCAGCTCCAGGTTTCCCACTAATAAATACAAAGCATAAGACATGTCTTATGCAGACCAACTAAAGGCTCCATCTCATACTATTTAATGATGAGGGGGACTTGTACCTGACCAACAAGGTATTCTCTGATCAAGTCCTAATGAAAATGTTACATATTTGCAAGTAAAATTATAACAGGGTTACCCGTACCATGGACCTGCACCTTATTTGTGACTAACAGAACTTGCTGGAAAGACTGATTCGTATCCCAAAGGCTACTTTGTCTATGGAATAAGCTTCCCATCTTTGTAAAACAAAGCCCATCCCTCACTTTCTTCAAAAATAATTTGGATAAATGGATGGAGATGGAGAACTGGAAAATCATTCATGCAGTACTGTCAATGTCCCTTATAGGCACAGGCAGTCTGTAAAACGACTCCAGGCTTCAACAAGCAAAGACCCACTACCCTGATACTACCCCATCCCATACCCCAGCCCATATCCGGGGAATTAAAAGGTAGTCATATCATGGGTATCATTGGCTAGGCCTGTAAAGGCTCTTATGACACTGGCTTAGTAATCACTTATGAACCTACAATGACAGCATAATTACAACAAAAACAAATGGTAACAAAAAAAAAACTTTCCACATGACATGATCTTTAAAATGGTGTGCTGAATGCTGCAAGAAATATCAACACATGCTACAATTATCTTTGTTACAAGCCTTGCTAAGGCTATGACAGGGTGAACCAGCAGAATACACACAATTCCTTTCTAACACCTTGACAGGATTACATAAAGTAAAACTGGTTTCCCTCACAGTAATTACATGCATTTGATACAAAAAATATACAGTTTGGTAGAACTGTTTTTTTTTTCTCCACAGTAAGAGGTTTGGTAAAATTGCTTTCTATCATAGTAGTAGTGTTGATATTTTTAGAAATAGCACGTAAACACAGCATCTGCAAGTACAGAAAAGAAATATGCAGTAAATAAGTATGATTGGCTTAACAGAATGTGCTTGTGTGGAACAAAGCATTATACTTCTGAATGTTTTTGTAACAAATGGCATTGACAATAGAGCCTTGTTGAAATAAACAGTTGAATGTATACAGATCTCCACGTGAATAAACCAGCAGAAAAAAGTTAAGACTATCCTATCAATGAAAGGACATTTCGGCCTGCTAAGGAACCAGTTTTCTCTGGATGAGATAAGGATGCAGACAAGGACGAAGTTTGAAACTAGACAAAAGTGACTGTAAAATTGTCTGGTGGACATTTTGTAATTTGAGTCATGTGAGGAAGTGCAGTGCATCGGACAGTAATCCTTGTTATAAAGAAAATGTTATAATCTCAACAGTAGTACTTTGCTTGTTTCAATAAACCTTTCAGTAAATACGAATATGCAGCTGTACAGTATCAGTCTGTGTAACCTGTTGTCAATTCAATTTAACACAACTTATCTAAGAACTCTGCACTTGCAGAAAGAAAACTGGCAATGCATATTCCAACACCCTGACAACCACCTAAAAAAAGAAAAATAGCACGATAACCGGCTGCATTCATATCATTTAATTCAACCACTTTTTTTTTTTTTTTAAATATACAAAGCAACAGATCCTATAGAAAGTCTAGTAGTAGATGACATTTTTAGTTTGCTTAATTTCCTAATCCAATACAGGATCACAAGGGAGCTTTTTGTCAGTCTCCAGAGAGAGGACAAGCGCAAACGCTTTCCCAGGAGACAAACACCCAAGTTCTACACTGCCGATTCACCTATAGCATAGTCTTTTGGCATTTGTGAGGAACCAATGCATCCAGCAAAAACCCAAGCAAATACAGCAAGGAAGGCCATGTAGACTGCAAACAGAAGCATCCCAGCCATACCCAAACTGGGAAACGAACTGAGGCAGCAATGCTAACTGTGCAACCCATGTCATTTTAATACATTTTAAAAATAATTTCTGAACTAGGAAGCTTAACCCTTACACTATGAACAGGTTCGATGGTCACAACTCAAATGCAATATTTAAGTTAAACGAAAGCGCATCATTCTACACTTCAGCCACACTTAGCTGGACAGCTCCTTCAAAAGCATAGCTTTGGAATAAAAGGGGAAGTACTTGCTGAGCATCCCTCTCCTCCTGCACAAACGATAACCCTAACATTCAGTTTTAAACACAACACTAAATAGGTAACTGAAGCACCAAGACGGATAATGGCAACTGGAATTCACTCTTTGGTACAAAGCTAACAGAACCAGAACAAACACCAGAGGTCTGTACAACAAGACCTCAGCCTACTAATATGGGAAAAAGTAGTGGCACAACAAAAAGAGATACATACTGTAGATCAGTTTAGAGGTACAGTTTAAACTTCAAAAAGGGGCACTGCATTTTTATGAAAAATTAAGATCACAGATCATTAACACAATTAGGAATTTAGAGTGAACAGCATTAACTATCTACAGAAATCTCTGAAAGAAAAATGCAGATTGTTAGAATAACTTCTGCACTGTACTTTTACATAAAGCCAGTTTTCTTTTATCACCACCTCATCAAGATTCCAGCATAGATATAAAGATTCAAACCCACTGACTATAATATTAAAACAATTCTTGTTCCTCTACACTTTAAAAAGGTATATCTATTATTTTCTGATGTACCAATAGGCAACCAAAATTGTACCAGTCAACCTTGTACTTTTCTGTTAACAAGTACTTAAAGTGACATGCCCACTGTCAGTACACACAATGAAGTGCAAGAGCTAGTTTGTCCAGTTGTGGATAGGCAGTTTAACAATCACTGATGGCAACCCAGTCTCACAGGGCTGACTGGAGAATGGTAGGAGCACTCAATGCCAAGCTTGCTCACTATTTCAGGATGGGGGGGGGGTTCTCAACCTCTGTAGATGCTAAAATACCCCAGCTGAAGAATGGGCAACAGCAGGCAGTGGTCATTCATAGGTTCATACTAGGCTATCTGCCCTATGGCATTTATAAGCCTAGGCCAGTGTGTGTGGTTGGCTTTCGCCACCCATTTTAAATGAATTTTGCTATGCCCTTTTTCGAGGTTAGTATATTGTGCCTCTAACCTACGATCTCCCATCCAGTCATCAAGATTCCTCTTGAAGAATGTCAATGAGGGACTCTGCCTACCCTGGACTGGGATTTTATTCCAGAGCGAAGGGAGCCTCTGGGTTATAAATCTGTCCCTCCAGCATGTCCTATTTATTTCAGTGCTAAGGTTCAAGTCTCTCGAGCACGTAGCTTGATGGGATTTGGATTTTCTGAGTTGCAGCATGTCCATTAATTCCGGGTTGGACATGGCTTTATACGTCAGGCACAGATCGCCTCTGAGCAGGCGGTATGCCACTGAGTAGAGCTGGAGTTTCTTTAACCGGGCAGCATATGGCATCTGTTTGAGCCCTTTGATCCTCTTGGTGAGTTACTTTTGGGGTCTTTCCAGTTGCTGCAGGTGTCTGGTAAGGTACATCCCAAATGGGCATTGTACTCAATTATGGGCCTGATGAGGGATGAGTAAAGAGGCACGATGACCTCCCCTGATCTAGATGTGAATCCCTTCATGATTAGGTGGGCTATATAAAATGCTTTTCTAACCACTTTGGCCACGTGGTTTTCAAATGAGAGATTGCTATCAACTTGGGTCCCCAGGTCCCCAATTACTTCTTCAGTGCCTAATGGATTACCACCTATGTGGTAATTTGTGGGCACTTTGCTTTTGCCAAAGGAGATGACTATACACTTTTTGGTGTTTACCTAGAGGCCATGGCTCTGGCACCAGTTATCTGTTTCTATGAGGTCCTTTTGTAGGATGCTTGTGTCGGCTGGAGTCTCGATTATGGTGCCTAGTTTGCAGTCATCTGCGAACTTGGTCAGCCACAGTCCTTCCCGTGTTGGCCTGTACCTCCGAGAAATATATACCGAACAAGAGAGGTCCCCAGGACTGAGCCTTGTGGGACGCCACTTGTAACTGGTTTGGAGTCTGACATGGCTCCAGCAATTCTAACCATGTGGGTTCTGTCCTTGAGCCAGTTTGCAACCCATCTAGTGACATAGGGGTTTATATTTAAGCTGGTGAGCTTATCTATAATGCCCGAGTGGGGTATTGTATCGAATGCTTTTGCGAGGTCTGGGTAGGCTGTGTGGACCACCTTCCCCTCGTCAATGGCCTTGGTGACTGTTTCAAACAAATCGACCAGGTTTAAGAGGCAGGATCTGCCCTTAAAGCCGAACTGGGTAGGATCCAGTGTCTATAGGTCCCCAATATCTTTATTTATGAGGTCCATGATGATCCTTTCCATAGCTTTGCAGACCAAGCTAGTCAGGCTTAAGGGGTGATAGTTTCCAGGATCCGTTCAGGCACCACCTTTGTGGAGAGGGACCACTGTTGCTGTACGCCACTCTTTGGGTACATATCCTGTAGTAAGGCTGAGACTGAACAGTAGTTTTATTTTGGGTTTAGCTCTTCTTGGAGTTCATGTAGGATGCAGCCCGGGACACCGTCTGGTCCCATTGATGCTGTGTTTTTTTGCTTTAGAGAGGGAGGCTCTTACCTGAGCATCTGAGATGTCAGGGGGGCAGCACTCTGCTGGGATAGATATTTGCCCTTCTGGTGGGGGGGGGGGTAGAAGTTTGCGATGAACCTGTCAGCTAGGATGTTGGCAATGTCTGTGGGTTCAGTGCATTTGTCATTTTCGACTAATTCTGAGCATATCTGGGAATTCCCACCCAGGTTCCTAACAAACTAAACTAAAGAAAGCCTTGTGATTATCCTTAGTGTCCTGTGCAATTTTTCTCTCGAAGCTGGCCTGAGACTATTTTATGAGCGCCTGTAGTTTTTTGCTAATACTGATCAGAGATGCCTTCCCTTTTTGGGATTTTGCTGTATCATGTAGTAGCTTCCTCCTTCTATTGTATAGTTTGTTTATGGCTGGGGTCCACCAGACAGGACGCCTGGCTTTGGAGGATTGGGTCTTGGTTTTATTTGGGATTGCATGATCCATGCATTCCTGAAGGTGTTCATAGAATGTGTTTATAGAGGATTCTGAGGTCTGGGCCGTATTTTCCCCAGGCCCGGGGGCTTTGAAGGATTCCACCTCGGTTTTGAGGAGTGTGAAATTTGCTTTAGAGAAGTTTTTCACTGTGGTTTTCTGGGCAGGGGGTGGGGTCGGGATGTGAATATCCAGTGAGATTAGTTTATGGTCTGATCTTACCAGTGAGGGATACACTTCTGGTCTGGAGCATAGAGCCCCCCATGTTGGTGATTATCAGGTCCAGTATGTTTTCTCCTCTTGTGGGAGTGGTAACAAGTTGTTCCATAGCATTTGAGTTTATAAATTCTAGGAACCTTTGGGTTAGGGTGTTAGAGCTAGAGTAATGTTCCCAGTCTATGTTTGGGTAGTTGAAGTCGCCCAATATAACTGTGTTTGGAGAGACCTTCATATTTTCCAGTGTTCTCAGGAAGGCCGAGTGGGCTCCTGGGTTTGGGAGGGTGGTCTGTAGCAGGTTATAAACTGGAAGGCAGTTTTACCCACTGTTAGTTGCACATGGATAGTCTCGGATGCTTCGTGCTGTGCCACCAACCTGGAGATGTGGGTATATTTGACGAATATTGATGCCCCCCCCCTTTTGTGGTTCGGTCCAAGTTTTGGGGCCGAAAAGCATGGTATGAGGTATAACCTGGTAGTGCTGGGGTGCTCTCGGGAGCCTTGAACCAGGTTTCTGTTACTGTACAGATATCGATGTTCTCCATGCCAAGGAGAATTTTGAGTGCGTGCATCTTGAGGTTAAGACTTCTGGCGTTTAGTAGCATTACTCAGTTTCTGATCCCTTGTGATACCTATGGAGGTGGGTTTGTCTTTTGAGCCTTGCCTAAAAAAGGCACTATGGGGGTGGCAAGAGCCTTTGCCAATATCCGAAAGCCCAGGGGTGACAGGTGCAAGCTGTCCCTAGCGAAGCATTGTGGTTTGTCAAGCATGTCATCCCAGGGTGACAGGCACTGGATCCCCTTTGAATGACACCAATACTTTAGCCAATTGTTGAAAGTGATCATCTTGTCTTCATATTGTGGCATCATTTTTGGTGAGGGTAAGATGCTACTCCAGGTCAGGGTCATACCGGCCTGGGCTACATGCTCAGAGAGCTCCTCTAGGTCTCTTTTCATGTAGTCCATGGAGGTACGTCTCAGGTCATTCACACCAGCATGGGCAATGAGTCATATTTGTACTTGCCTTGGAGTGATCCGAGTGCTTATGTTATGTGGCGGATCCTGCTGCTCGACAGGCATTCAGCTAAACGTACCCACTTTGCAGATTCACTAACATCTACACAGTGTGTGTGCGTGAGTGTATGGGTGGGGGGTTGGTTGGTCTTTTTTCTTCAGAATAGTGGAGATACAGGAAATGACTCCTGCTGTATGTACTCCGATTCTGGCTTCCTGATACTCATGTTTGTAAACTGGTACAAACTGGGGGACACTGGCAAAGAGAAGGAAACAAAGTACACTTTTACAGCTAGGAACAGAAGTGTGCCAGAACTTTGATAGGATAGTTTAAGTTTCTCAGCACTTGTACTTGGCAGTTATTAGAAAGTACAGTTTTGTACCTACCATAAATGTAGATGTCTGATAGGTATGCATCTGCAGTCATAACATATGGGTTGTCCTGCCTCAGGCAGCCCTTCGGTCGGCCGGATTCCAAAGTCTGGGTCTGGCCTCGGCTGATGTCGCACCTTCCCCGACGTCAGAGCGTCTGGGGTATAAAAGCATCAGCCGATGCCATTTTCCTCAGTTTTTCTTGCCCCAGATGCCAGGTGCCCTCTAGGAAGGCTAAATTTGGAGAAAAGCAGTAGAATTCCAAACATTTGCAAAATTATATATAGATATATATATATATATATATATATATATATATATATATATATATATACATATATACACATATATATATATATATATATACACACATATATATATACACATATATATATATACACATATATATATATATATATACACATATATATACACACACATATATATATATATATATATATATATATATATATATATATATATATATATACAGACACACAGGTACATACAAATACACCATAACAGATTCCCCCAGCTAGCTAAAAGAGGGGTAAACACCCTAGGAATACAACAGAGGGGTAGGAGGGAGGGTAAACCTGACTGCAGATGCATACCTATCGGATATCTACATTTATGGTAGGTACAAAACTGTACTATGTCCTTCAAGGATGCATCTGCAGTCATAACATATGGGTAGAATACCATAGCTAATCTGGGGGAGGAGGCACTAAGAAAAGGATGGTGTAGTTAAGATCCCCTGCAGGACTGCAGTGGCAAAACCTGCTCTGGATCTAGAGTATAAAGGTAGATTGTAATGTTTGGTAAATGTATGCACGGAGCTCCAAGTAGCAGCTTCTAAAATGTCCTAGGTAGCCACCCTCGTGAGGGAAGGCTGTAGTGGTGGCCGTGGCCCTTGTGGAATGAGGCCTGATGTTTGCAGGAACTGACTTTCCATGAAAGGAGTAACAAAATCAAATGCAATTTCCTATCCATTTTGAAATTGTTTGGAAATTGCTTTTCCTTGCACCCCAGCAGCATATGCTACCAATAGTTGGTCAGTTTTTCTGCTACTTTTAGTTCTGTCCAAGTAGTAGCGTAGTTGTCTGTGTATATCCAGGGTGTGCAGAAGTTTTTCCCCTCTATTCTGTGGATTTGGGAAGAACGTAGGCAAGTGAATAGCTGCAGTCATAACAGATGGGTAGAATCCTAAAGCTAAGAAAGGGGTGGTAGGCACTAGGTGGAGCTAGGAGGAGCCAAAATGCCCTGCAATACTGCAGTGGCAAAGCCTGCTCTAGACTTGGAGTATAATGGTAGGTTGTAGTGCTTAGAGAAGGTATGCACAGAACTCCAAGTGGCTGCTTCTAAAATATCCTTGGTAGGAACTCCTCTGAGGAAGGCTGCAGAGGTGGCTGTGGCCCTGGTGGAATGAGTTCTAATGCCTGTAGGTACAGTTTTGCCATGAAAGGAATATCTATTTTGAGATTGTCTGTTTGGATATTGACTTTCCTTGAGCTCCTACCGCATAGGCCACAAAAAGCTGTTATGATTTTCTGAAAGGCTTTGTTCTGTCCAAATAATAACGCAGTTGTCTGTGGATGTCCAAGGAATGCAGTAATCTCTCCCCTTTGTTTTGAGGATTAGGATAAAAAGTATGTAAATGTATGGCCTGATTTAAAGCTACCCTGGATACCACTTTAGGCATAAAGGACAGGTTGGTACGTAATGAAACACTGTCCTGATGGAAGATGATGAAAGGCTGGACAGCCATAAGAGCCTGTAGTTCTGAAACTCTACGAGCTGAAGTGATAGCCAGAAGGAAAGCTGTTTTCCGGGACAAAATATTGTAAATCTGATGAGGCAGCTGGTTCAAAAGGGGGTAAAGTCCATTTTTCCAGAATGAAATTAAGATCCCAAGCAGGTATTGGTTGTTTTCTTGGAGGTCTAAAATTCTTAGCCCCTCTGAGGAACTGTCTTAATAGAGGGTGAGAGAATAAAGGTGGATCAGTGTTGTATTCTGCAGAAATGGCTGAGGCATGGATTTTGATGGAGGAGAACGAAAGTCCACTGCTTAGCAGTTCGGCCAAATATTGTAGTATTTGAGGTAAATTCCGTTTTCCAGGGCACTGGCCCTTTTTCTCATTCCAAACACAAAAACGTTTCCATTTTGCAGAGTAAGCTTTTCTAGTTGATGGCCTTCTGGCCTCCAAAATGACATCCTGCACCTCCTTGGAGAGCAGGGCCTGCTGTGATGCTAAGGAATCTTCCATGCGGCTAGATTGAGTGTCTTCAGCTGACTGTGAAGAGTTTTGAAGCTGTGCCGAGTCAGAAGAAGAGGCATTAGAGGCAGGGTCCACGGTGGGGAATGCGTCAGGCTCCTTAGTAGTGGGTACCAGTGTTGCCTTGGCCAGTCCAGAGCAATGAGGATCATCTTTGGTCTGTCTGCTCTGGTCTTCAATAGGACTTTGGGCAGCAGAGGAAGAGGTGGGAAGGTATAAACTGTCACTGATGTCCAACTGAAAGAGAGAGCGTCCACTCTCCAGGCCTTTGGATGGAAGATCCTTGAGCAGAATTTTAATTGATGATTTTTGTGGGAGGCAAAGAGATCTATGTCTGGCCTTCCCCATTCTTGGATTACTTCTGTAAAAACTTTTGGATGCAACTTCCATTCGTGTGGATCTGTCATATTCCTGCTTAGGTTGTCTGCCAGCGTGTTTTCCTTGCCTGGCAAGTACTGTGCTTGTAGCTCCATTTGTAAGTCCATGGCCATGTTCCAAAGTGACATGGCCAGTCTGCATAGGGGATAAGAATGTGTTCCTCCCTCCTTGTTTATGTACCACACAACTGTGGTGTTGTCTGTTCTTATCAATAGCTGACCTGGTTGTAGAAGGTCCTTGAAGGCTGTAATAGCATTTATCACTGCTAGCATTTCTTTTTGATCGATGTGAAGGTGCTTTTCTTTTTGGGTCCATTTGCCCTGAATGCACCGGTCTGTCATGTGCGCCCTCCAGGCGTAGTCCGAGGCATCTGTTGTGATGACTTGATTTGCTTGAGGCTTGCTGAATGGAAGACCTGTGTTTGTTTGGCATGCTTGAGCCCACCACAGAAATTCCTTTTGCAGACATGGAATTAGTGGTATCATCGTTTCCAAACTGTGGCTGTGTTGAGACCATATGTTTTTTTAGGTACCACTGTAGTTTTCTCATATGCAGCTTTGCACATGGGATTAGTAAGATGCAAGATGCCATGAATCCCAGAGCCTGCAGGATTTTCCTTGCAGTCAGCCTGGTGCAATTTGCCAGTGTTCTGAAATATTGAATTAGTTGCCCCTGCTTCTCTGGCGTGAAGTAGGCCATCTGGGTGCTTGTGTCCAAATTGGCACCCAGGAAAATTATCTTCAGAGAGGGTATTAGTCTTGATTTCTCTTTGTTGACTGTGTACCCTAGAGAGTTTAATAACATTATTACATAAGCCAGATATTTCAGAAGAATGTGTTTGCTGTCCACTTGGATCAAGCAGTCATCCAAATAAGGGTATATTTGCATCCCTTGAAGTCTGCAGTAGGCAATTACTGATGCCAGGCATTTCGTGAATACTCTGGGCGCAGTAGATAAACCAAAGGGCAATGCAGAGAATTGATAATGTATTGAACCTGCAAGAAATCTGAGGTATCTTCTGCAATTTTGTCTGATTGCGACATGCAGGTATGCCTCCTTGAGGTCCAATGTTACCAGCCAAGACTCCTTGCCCAACATGGGAAGAAGTTGCTGTAGAGTGAGCATCTTGAATTTTGGTACGAGTAGGAATGTGTTTAGGATGGAAAGATCCAAAATAGGTCTCCAATCTTTGCCCTTCCTTGGCACCAGAAATAGCCTGGAATAAAAACCTTGACCTTGTTCGTGTGTAGGTACCTCTTGAATAGCTTTCATGTTTATAAGGTCTGAAATTTCCTTTTGTGCCTCTGCCCTTTGATTGTGTGGCAGGTTTGGCATGCCTTTCATTTTTGGAAGGGTATGAAAATTGAATTTGTAGCCTCGGTTTATAATGTTCAGGATCCATTTGTCCTTTGTGACAATATGCCAATTTTTTGAGAATAGTGCCAGCTTTCCTCCTAAGGGTGCTGCCATTTGAGACCTGGTTGGCATGCAAAGGGGAAAGTCATTGGTTTTGCTTTCTGAAAGATTGCGAGTTGTCCTCACCACCACTTTGTGTAGGAGCTTGCCATTGTCTGCCTTTGTACGAGCCTTGTGTTTGTCCTCTGCCCCTCGGGCGCCTGTATCTGCCTCTTTGGGGTCTGTCTGTGGCAGGAAAGGACCAGTTTTGGAAGGCCAATTTCTACTAAAACGTGGGGGTTGAACCTGCATAAATTCTTTCACAGTTTGCATTGATTTAGCCTTTTCCTCCATTTTCCGTAATACGTCCTCAGCATTTGCCCCAAATAGTACATCCTTTTGAAGAGGGGCGTCTAGTAATTTAGCTTTGACATGATCAGGCAAGGCTTGTTCCTTGAGCCAAGCATGCCTACGTATGACTGAGCCTGTAACAGCAGCTCTACATGAGGCCTCTAGAGCATCAAAACCACATTGTAAGGTATGTTTACCCACTTGTTCTGCACTATGCATCAAATCCTGCAACTCCTTCATGTCTGGTTGTTCAGGTTGTGACATTTTACTTTTCAATTGATAACAGAAACTGCTGGTATTTTAGCATATGAAACTGACAGTTTAAGGCCCTCATGGATAGGGTAGCAGAGGTATATACCTTTTTTCCCCACCTTTCTAAGGATCTGGAATCTCTCGGAAGGCAATGGGTTTTTGGCAATGGAGGCCTTAACTCCCTTGGGCCCCTGTGAGATGGTTTCTAGGTCAGCAGCATGGCTTTTGTATAGAAATTGGTGTGAGTCAGGAACCCTGTAGTACCTGTCAGGCTTAACTGGAGCTGGAGGGAGAGAGTCCGGGTTAAAGCAGGCCTCCAAGTAAACATCATCTAGGATGTCCAGGACAGGAGGTATAGCCAGAGGCCTGTGCTGGGGTAACAAAAGAAATTCCCGGAGTCTTTTCTTGGAATCTGAATAATCCTGGCCTTCCCAGTGGAAGTGTTCCCTTAAGGTATGCAGAGTTTCACCAAATGAGTAATCCTCAGGGGGGGATACAGAAGGAATAGATTCCTCTGCATCAGAGTCTTCAAAAGGACAGTAAGACTGTTCCTGATAATCAGAGTGCTCCGAAATAATGGAGCCCTGATCAGAGGAGGGGGAATCTTCCTCCACTCTGGGTCTTTTGTCCGGAGGTGGCCGAGAACCTCTGATTAGAGTAATTAAATCCTCAGCCATTTTAAGCATCTGTTTCTTAGGTATGGGGCCTGGAGATGGGCCCTGTGTAGCTGGTCTCTTAGGGTGCATGGTAGCTTTAGACTTGGTGAAAGCCTTGATGGAGAAAGAAGAGGAAGGTCTGAAGACACCTTGAGTGGAGGTGGACCTGTCCACATTCTGTATTTCAATGCCAAGTGTGGCTTCGGTATCTGTAGTCAGGGTGTGGGCCGAGGAGCCTGCGACCTCGGGTACAGGAGACACCGCCGAAGATGTGTCGTTGGTAATCAGGGGCTGCGTAGGCGCCTCGCTGAGAACCGGACCACGTGTAGTCAGCTTTGGCGTGGTGTCGGCAGAGGCCGCGGACCTCGAGTGTCGGTCCTTGTCTGCGGTTTTTTAGACAAAACCGGAGTATGAGTATCCAACGACATAGTATAGTTAAATGCTTTCCCAAAATAATGCTGGGCGAACTCCGCCCGACGCTTAATAGTGAGTTTGTTGAATGTAGCACAAAAGCGACAGACGGAGACGTCGTGGTCTGGGCCTAAACAAGGTATACAGAGGAAATGGAAATCCTTATGCGGTATTTGCTTCCCACAAGAAATATAATTATTAACTTTGTCTGACATCGGTCTGAGGCAAGAAAAAGTTTCCCCAACGGGGTACTTAGCTTTTAAGAAGACTTCAGTTCCAAATTTTTTGTAATCTCAGGAGCTGGCCGACCGGCACTTGAACTGCTTCTGCTTCGGGCACCACGCGGCAAAAAAGACTGAAGAAAATGGTGCCGGCTGGTTCTTTTATACCCCTGTCGCACTGACGTCAGGGAAGAAGCGACGACAATCGACGCCGGACCTAGACTTTGGAATTCGGCCGACCGAGGACCCGCCTGACGGCAGGAGAACCCATCTGTTATGACTGCAGCTGTATGCACGATAAACATCCACAAAGCATTCTATAGCTGTGTCAGAATCTCAATGGCAACACTCAGATCTGCTCTGAGCTACAGCACAATGGCACTAGATATACAGAATCAACTGATACTGCCAACATCCTGGCAGATCAATTCAGTGCAAACTTTACCCTAAAGGGTCCATCTCTATACAGACCCCAGGAACTACCGCCCCATTAGCCTGACTAGCCTGATCTGCAAGGCCATGGAACTCATCATCTTGGAGCTTATAAACAAGGACATAGGTAACCTCCAAACTCTGGACCCCACTCTGTTTGGATTTGTAAAAGGTAGATCTAGTCTCCTAAACCAGATTGGCTTCTTTGAGGCAGTCACCAGAGCCGTGGACGAGGGTAAGGTGGTGCACACAGCCCATCTTAACCTCGTCAAGGCTTTCGACACCATCCCCCACTCTGGATTTATAGATAAACTCAAAAGACTGGGCATAAATTGCTATGTCACAAGATGGGTGGCCAACTGGCTCATTGACAGAACCCACACAGACTAAAGACCAGTGACAAGTTTAGTACCACAGGGTTCAGTCCTGGGTCCTTCTCCTGTTTGGCATCTACTTCTCAGAAGTCCAGGCTAATACAGCAGGTCTTTTGCTAATCAAGTTTGCAGACTGCAAACTAAGTGCCAAAACAGAATCGCCTAATGATGTAGACATTCTACAGAGTCCTCACTGAGACTGATACTTGGTGTTAAAGTCATGGCCTCAAGCTCAATACCAAGAAGTGCATTATCATCCCCTTTGGGAAAAACACTGTTCCCATGAGCTACCACATAGGCAGTAGCCTACTAAACACCAAAAGAGTGAGGAGACATTGGGACACAGGTTGACAGTAGTCTCCTTTGATAATCACATCGCCACAGCAGTCGGGAAATTCTTCTGCGTGGCACACCTCATCACAAAGGGATTCTCCTCCAGAAAAAAAAAAAAAAAAAAAGGTCATTGTTAATCTATAACGGGTCTGATGAGGGATGAGTAGAGAGTTTGGCATGTACCTCGCAAGACATCTACAACAACTTGAAAGGCCACAGAAATACCTCACCAAGAGGACTGCCAGCCTCAAACAGATGCCATACGCAGAAAGATTTAAAAAAAACTCAAGAGCTACTCAGTCGCATATCACTTGCTCAGTGGCGACCTATGCCTAACATACAAAGCCATGTCAAACCCAGATCTGTTGGATATGCTACACTTAAAGAAACCCCAATCTCTCTGAGCCACATGCTCCAGGGACCTAAAACTGGTCACCACAATAAACAGAACACACTGGCGGGATAGATTTCTATCCCAGAGACTTCCCATGCTCTGGAACAGACTGCCCATTCATATCAAACAGAGCTCCTCATTAGCCCTCTAAGAGAAATCTTGACAACTGGATAGGAAATAGGAAATTCACCCCAGGAATCACTTCTGTGGCTCTGCTCGACAGGGCTGCAGGAAAATAACACTGCTCGACAGGGCTGCAGGAAAATAACTTTCTTAGGTGGCAAAAGCCAGGGAACCTTGCTGGCTAGGCTTGTATAGGCCCGAGGGCCGATAGCCTAGTACCTACCAATGAACCTATGATCAAACACCCATTTAGAATTTATGGCCATCTGGCACAGATACTTAGATGATTGTTGGTTAGCTTGGTATCTGGATGTGGATTACTTATATGAATTTGAGGACTATCTAAATAAAAACAAGTGGGGCTTACATTTTACACAATTTCGATTCTGCACGTATTACTTTTTTGGATGCTGTCATTCATCTACAGGAAGATGGTAATTTAGGTACCCAAATCCACAGGAAACATCTGCAGGTTAACTTTTTTTTTTTTTTTTTTTTTTTTTTAAACCGGCTAGTAGCTGTCATCCCCTGCATATTGTTAGGAACATTCTCAGGATCTGCTCCTCTGATGAGAGGTTTGCTTTACAAGAACAAGAGTTGGTCACCAGATTTTATAATAGAGGATATAAATATGAGGATGTAATCCAGCCAAGTGATCTGGTCAGGCGACTGGATAGAAATGAGTTGTTACAATACAAGACTAAAAAGTGATTTTGGTAACTAATCTAAGTGGGGATCCCAATTATGGTAGTAATGCATTGCTTTTGATTGATTCAATACATAACCATTGTGGGATCTTATCGGATGACACCTTGAGGGACCTTATACTCCTCAAATGTCTTTTTTGTTATAGGAGTAGGAGCAGGACATTGGGTGGCTGATTCAAGCATAAGAAATTCAGTGGTAGTGATACTATTGCACTGAAGAAGGCTTTATTGCCAAAACCAGTATGCCATAATTGCTCTCATCTTGGTTATGTGTTGAAATAAAGAAGTTTGTGTTGACGTTTGAGTGTTGGCCATTCGTTTCTTTGGATTTTCGTGTTTTCAACTGCCCATAAAGTTTCAAGGAAATACATCAGAAATTTACCATAAACAAGATCTTAGAAGTGCCCCACCTCAACTTAAAAAAAAAAAAAAAAAAAAAAAAATGAATGGTTATTACACCTAGTTCAAATAAGTTATTGAAAAATACATAAAATTACATTTGGTGACCAATTAAATAATTGCAAAACAAAATACAGCTGGGATATTACTATTTGACACTGTAAATCAGTTACTATGCGCTAGCCCATTAAATATGATGCTCATGTACTGCTCATGTACATGGTGCTCACTGTACTGCACATTTGCAGTGAAGAATACACCGAATGATCCCCATACAATGGCTAAATTGCATCTTTCACTACCAGTAAGAAAGTCTCAATTGTCCCTACACCGTAGTACTCCGTACTACTGATAGCACTTGTATAATATGCGCCCCTCCCCCAACACACACACACGCATGCTGCACTGAAACTGCTTCAGACAGTGAAAACTACAGCTGTGGACCTACCATAAATGTAGATGTTAGAGTGTATTCACTGTTGCAGTCATTACACTTGGGTTATCCTGCCGTCAGGTGGACCCGCAGTTGGCCAGAGTTCCAAAGTCTTGGTCCGGCGTCGGTTGCGGTCACCTCTTCCCTGACATCAGTGCGCCAGGGGTATAAAAAATGCAACAGACGCCATTTTCTTCAGTTTTTCTTGCCCCAGATGTCAGGTGCCCCCAGTTAGGAAGGCTGGAAAGATAAAATTATGCTAAAAAAACAAGTATATATTACTATAAACATTTCCTTTATCTACAAGCAAATGCACCACATAGGTTGTATAGAAATGAGAAGTATAGAAAAGTCCCAGCAATGAAAAGGGGGATGGAGGGTGGGTAACCTGGACTGCAACAATGAATACACTCCAACATCTACATTTATGGTAGGTACACAACTGTACTATGTTCATCGTGTTTCACTGTTGCAGTCATTACACTTGGTTAGAATCCCAAAGCTGAGGTTGGGCGGCTGGGTCTAAATAGTAGTTGGAGAGGCCCTGCAGAACTGCAGTGGCAAAGCCTGCTCTGGATTTGGAGTAGAGAGGTAAGTGGTAGTGCTTGGTGAAAGCTCCAGGTTGCAGCTTCTAAAATGTCTTTGGTTGGTAGTCCTCTGAGAAAGGCTGCTGAAGTGGCTGCTGCTCTGGCAGAATGTAGCCTAATGCCCTTAGGCACTGATTTGCCATGTTGTGCATAACAGAAGCGGATGCAGTGTCCTATCCATTTTGAAATTGTCTGCTTTGTAATAGGCTTTCCTTGTGATCCTGCACCATAAGCTACAAACAGTTGCTCAGTTTTTCTGAAAGCTTTTGTTTTGTCCAAGTAGAATCGCAGCTGTCTGTGTATATCCAAAGCGTGCAGAAGTCTTTCCCCTTTATTCTGGGGAGTTGGGAAGAAGGTTGGTAAATGAATGGTTTGGTTCAAGGCCACATTGGAGACCACTTTTGGCATGAATGTTGGGTTTGTCCTAAGAGAAACCCTGTCTTGATGAAAAATGATGAAAGGTTCCACAGCCATTAATGCTTGTAACTCTGAGACTCTTCTTGCTGAAGTTATTGCTAGGAGCAGAGCAGTTTTCCATTGATAAGAATTTTACATCAGCTGTGCTGGCTGGTTCAAAAGGAGGCAGTGTGAGTACAAAATTGAGATCCCAAGTTTTTAATGGTGCTCTCCTTGGGAGTCTTATATTTTTTGCCCCTCTGAGGTACTGTCGTAGTAGAGGATGTGAAAAAAATTGGTGGTTCCACATTGTAATGAGCTGAAATGGCAGAGGCATGGATTTTAATTGATGAGAAAGACAGGCCTTTGTCCAGCATCTCAGTTAGGTATTGCAAAATCTGAGGTATATTTGGGACAAGTGGGTCGAGCCCTTGTGCCTGGTTCCAAGCACAGAATCTCTTCCATTTTTCTGTGCACGATTTCCTAGTGCTGGGCCTCCTGGCTTCTAGAATGACATCCAGAACAGCTTTAGAGAGAGAGGAGCAGTCTGAGTGGCTACATTATCTGCCATGCTGCCAGATTTAAGGTTTTGAGTTGACTGTGCAGAATGTGATTGTCCTGTTGAGTCATTAGATGAGGAATTTGACATAAAAGCCAAGCTGGACCTTGACACAAGTTCTTTAGGATTGGGTACCAGTGCTGGCGTGGCCAGTCTAGGGCAATCAGGATAATTTTTGGCCTTTCTTGTCTGACTTTTAGGAGCACCTTGGTAATAAGAGGCATCGGAGGGAAGGCATAGACGGTCACGCCTTTCCAGCGGAATGATAGAGCATCCACTTTCCATGCTTGAGAGTGATAAATTCTTGTGCAGAATTTCTGTATTTGGTAATTGTGAGGGGAGGCAAATAGATGTCTGGGCGTCCCCACTTCCTCGTTATTATGTTGAACACTTGTGGATTTATTTTCCATTCGTGAGGATCCATGAGACTTCTGCTTAGTTCGTCTGCCAGTGTATTTTGTGTTCCTGGCAGGAATTGTGCCTGCAGATGTACTTGATAGGTCAGTGCTGTGTTCCACAAAGTCATGGCTTGTCTGCATAGGGGGTAGGAATGTGTGCCCCCTTGCTTATGTACCACATAACAGTGGTATTGTCAGTCTTTATTAAAAGTTGTCCTGGACGCAGAGGGTCCTTGAAAGCGGTCAGGGCATTCTGTACAGCTAGCATCTCTTTTTGATTGATGTGAAGATGCATTTGTTCCTTGGCCCACGTGCCCTGAATACATTTTCCTGCCATATGTGCTCCCCAGGCATAATCCGATGCATCCGTTGTTATTGTCTGCCTGGCTGTGGGTAAGGTGAAAAGCTGTCCCTTGTTGTGGTGACAGCCCTGGGTCCACCATCGAAACTCCTGTTGTAGGCAGGGAATTAAAGTTATGATTGTCTCTAGGCTGTGACAATGCTGAGTCCAAACACTTTTCAGGTACCATTGTAGTTTCCTCATATGCAGTCTTGCATATGGAATTAGTAGAATGCAGGATGCCATGAAGCCCAGAGCCTGCAGAATTTTTCTTGCAGAAAGCTGGGTTTTTGCTGCCATCATTTGAAAGTAATGAGTCAGTTGCCTTTGTCTGGCGTGAGATAAGCCATCTGGGCAGTTGTATTAAAGCTTGCACCCAGGAATATTATCTCTTGAGAGGGTACTAGTTTTGATGTCTTTTCGTTTACTGTGTACCCTAGGCAAATTAGTAATCTTTTTTACAAACGCCAGATGCTTTAGAAGAATGTCCTTGCTCTCTGCTTGAATAAGGCAGTTGTCCAAGTAGGGATATATTTGAATTCCTTTTTGTTTGCAGAATGCAATTACTGGTGCCAGGCATTTTGTGAAGATCCTGGGCGCAGTAGATAAGCCAAAGGGCAGTGCAGAGAATTTGTAATGCAATGAACCTGCTACGAATCTGAGGTATCTTCTGCATGATTGTCTGATTGGGACATGCAGGTATGCCTCCTTGAGGACCAAGGTGACTAGCCAAGCCTTCTTGCCCAGCATGGGCAGAAGTTGCTGTAGTGTTAACATTTTGAATCTTGGAACATCCAGGAAAGTAAAAAACAGAAACCTGATCTCACCACGATGTAAATGACAAGTTGAAATGCAGATAATTGTTCCAAAACACAATCAACAGCTGTAGTAAAAGTATAAAATTCTTTAATATAGATACAATAGAAGGGTGAGGTAAAGGTAGGCACAGTCACGTGCAGCTTCTTTCAGACAACATCCAGGAAAGTATTTAGAATTGACAGGTCCAGTATTGGTCTCCAGGCTTTGTCCTTTCTTAGTACTAAGAAAAGTCTTGGGTAAAATCCTTGTCCCTGTTCTTGCTGAGGAACTCTTTGAATAGCTTCCATGTCCATAAGAGCAGCAATCTGTTTTTGTGCCTCTGCCCATTGGTATTGTGGCAGGTCTGGCATAACTTTTGAGTTTGGAAGAGTGTGAAACTGGAACCTGTACTCTGAGAAAAGTACAGTTTTGTACCTACCATAAATGTAGATGTTAGAGTGTTCATACAGCTGCAGTCATTACAGATGGGTTATCCTGCCGTCAGGCGGGTCCTCGGTCGGCCGAATTCCAAAGTCTAGGTCCGGCGTCGGTTGTCGTCGCTTCTTCCCTGACGTCAGTGCGGCAGGGGTATAAAAGAGGCAGCCAACGCCATTTTCTTCAGTTTTTCTTGCCCCAGATGTCAGGTGCCCCCAGAAGGAAGGCAAAACATAGTATTATGCAAACATGATAAATCAAAAACAGTAGTTGCAAGCAAATACACCATAAGAGTACCCCAAATAGGTTGTATGATAAAGGTGTTTGTCATAAGGCCTGTCCCAAGAGGGGATGGAGGAAGGGTAACCTGGACTGCAGCTGTATGAACACTCTAACATCTACATTTATGGTAGGTACAAAACTGTACTATGTTCATCGTGCATACAGCTGCAGTCATTACAGATGGGTAGAATCCCAAAGCTAAGTAAGGGTGGTAGGCACCAAGTGGAACTAGGAGGGGCGAGAATGCCCTGCAGGACTGCCGTGGCAAAGCCTGCTCTAGATTTTGAGTATAGTGGAAGGTGGTAGTGCTTGGAGAAAGTGTGCACTGAACTCCAAGTAGCTGCTTCCAAAATGTCCTTGGTAGGGACCCCACCGAGGTAAGCTGCAGAGGTAGCTGTAGCCCTGGTTGAGTGGGATCTGATGTATACAGGCACAGGTTTTCCATGAAATGAAAAACAAAAACGTATGCTATGGGCTATCCATTTTGAAATTGTCTGTTTGGAAATAGCCTTTCCTTGAGCACCTGTAGCATAGGACACAGAGCTGCTCAGATTTCCTGAATGACTTTGTTCTGTCCACGTAATAACGAAGTTGTCTGTGAATGTCCAAGGAATGTAGTAGTCTCTCCCCTTTGTTCTGTGGATTTGGATAAAAGGTAGGTAAATGAATAGTCTGATTCAAAGCTACACTGCTTTTGCTATGCTTCTGTCTGAATGCTCTGTCACGTCTCCTGAACTCTCAGCTACCCTACATGAGCCTTCCAAGTCAACTGTGAGTAGTATTATAAGGGTTGAGAACCTGGGATCATCTTGAAAGACAATCTAGCTTGGGGCCACCTGCTGTACCAAATCATGTGAATTATTTCTTGAAGCGGACAACTATGGAAAAGAGCACTGCACTGAATGGGGATGCTGGCCCAACCTGCTTTCTTAGGTACCACACACATTTCCTCATATGGAGGTCCTACCATGGGACACCATCAGTACTCAAAAGACTATGCATCCCCTGGACTCTGAGAACTATTTAGGAGAGACATGGTTCAAGTTGGTACACTTTTCCAAAATACTGCAAAAGGAAAAAATATGCCTTGCCCTCTAGGAGGAATGCTTCCTTCTATTCTGCATTCAGCAGTGCTCCTAGAAATACATCTCACATTGTGAGGAACAGGTGGGAATATGGGAGATTTAGAGGTATACGCAGAGACTGAAAGTATTTGATTACGGTTTGTAGCATCTTGGCTCTCTTTCTGGTACGCAGACCATATGAGGCAGTCATCCAAATAATGCTATGGGATGCCCTTGCACTGAGTAAACTCCTGGGGTACAGTTGACTAGTCAAAGAGCAAGGTGTAGTACTGATGATCAATACTTTATGCTTTAAAATCGGAGGACTTGTCTGTTTACCTTGGCTATGGTAATGTACACATATTCAAACCACAGACCATGTAAGGTCTGAGAAGGACCACGGGTAAAGGCTCTGATAGGACAATCATTTTGAACAGTAGATTCACTGGAACTTGTTCAACCGAGATATCCAAAATGGGTCAAGTTACTATTTTCTGTGGACCAGAAAGTCTGGAATCTTCTCTGTGGAGCTTCAGCACCAGAAGACATTGCAGGATGTTTAGGTTAGCTACAACATTCAAGAAGCCAAATAACAGACTTCTGAGGAACAGGGTTGCCAGATCTCCGGCGACCCAGATAGGGACAAAAAAAAAAAAAAAAGTATTTCATACGAAGTGTCGACCAAAAAAAAAGGTCTTTCCCCATTAAAGAACAAGTAGCTCCGTGTTTAGCGAGTTTTGATTGGCCTGTATGCCGGTATACGAGCCAATTAAAAAAAAAAAAAAAAAAAAAAAAAATATGGAGCTACTTCTGTTTAATTTGGAAGTAGCTCCATTTTGCCAATCAAAAAAAAAAAAAAAAAAAAAAAAAAAAAAAAGCAAAGTGGAGGCTCGCCGGGATTTTAACCGGCAGAGTGGGACTCTGGATCGTGCTGCTGATCCCAGGCCAGTCCCGCTCAAATAGGTGCGTCTGGCAACCCTGCGAGGAGTCACGTCAGTGGCCTTAGCACAGACTAGTATTGAAGCTGTAAAAGTACCTCACCAACACCAGTGTCTGCAACGCAAGGGGCTGTCGCATTCTGATGTAGTGTTATCAGCCTCCCAGACTCTTCAGGAAATTTTCTGAACAACTTTTTATGCAGGAAACAACACAGAGCCAAACAACAAGGCAGACTGGAACCAGAAAGGAGACTTTTCAATGAAAGTACTCCTAGAGATAATCTGGACTGGGCTGCATGACCTTTTGATTAAATAAATAATGCACACCGATGACAACTAGGCATGGCATGTAACAGCCCCGACACAAGTTGGAGAAATCTCTGCACTATCCGCTTCCTGCGCTTACGTCGATTATTCACCTTACTACCAGACGGCTACAAAAAAATTCCTTAAAAAAAAAAAAAAAAAAAAACATGGGGGAAGAACTCTTATCTGAAAAGACTAGACGTCAGGCCAAGTTGTTGGACTAACAATGAAACTACAAAATTAAGCTCAGCAAACTACAGCAAGAAATCTTAAGATGCCTCTGCCTGATATCCCTTTATACTGCCAACATCCTGAAGTCAGTATGGCAGGGAGTCAAACCAGAACTGAAAAGGAAAGGATGAATAGATGGGAAGCAGGAATGCAAAGAGTTAGTACTGCAGCACTAAATTACCAAGAACATCACAAATTACTGAAACTATTACAACATGCACACAAAATAATGTTGGATTTCATTTTTTTAAATGTATGCAAGCCACCTTCACTTACTTGTCAAAAGATGTGCCATCAGCCAAGTCTCATGGAATAGTAGTGTGCCAAATCCCATGCAAATTTCCTTTCACATCATGTGGTGCATCAGAAATATGAAAACCTTCTCTGTGCCACACAACTGTTTCCCCTCATTACTCAGACAGCTGGTACAAATTTCTTCAAAGTTTCAGCAAAACAGTTGCAGCCTGAATGACCCCAGCCACTGAAACACACGTGCCTGGTTTTACTTGGGATTTCTTTCTGTACAGTCCTAGAAAAATAATAGCTGGCAGCAGCCCAGTACGGCTCAACATCTGTTACTTCATTTCAGCAAAAGTGAAAACAGTGTCAACTCTAAGAATGCAAACTACTGGCAAAAGTACTGAAAGCTTCATGGCTAGGTCATGTTATGTCTTAACAAAATTAATCTAATTTAAGGGCTAGCTTGCTTACTTACGGACTTTATTTTTAAGAAAAGATACATAACCAACTGTAGTGGTGCCCAACAACTTGTTTTGGTACCATCTCGTATGTTAAGACAGGAAGCAGTCAAAATAGTAACTTAATGCTAAAGGGAGAAGCAGGAAACATCAACCAAATAAGGCCCTTCAGGGAGTCTGTAGCATTATGGGCAAAAGGAAACATGTAACACTGGAAACAGGGTCTCTGCATGAAGAAACCAAACACAAGGTTGAGGGAGACTTAACGGGGACAAACAGTAGAATACATGAAAGGCACTATTACAAGTGAACAGTCTATTCTCAACTCTGACCTTAAAAGGTAGAGTGCAAACAATTATGGATGTACAACACCTGGAAATAGATTAGGAAGCACACAAGAAAACTAGGGGTCACTTTGAAAAATGCCAAGGTACTACAACAGACAGATCTACTTCAAAAGGTGAAGACAGCAAACCCAGTTTTCCAAAAAGAAAAAAAAAGGGGGGGGGGGCAAGAAAGACAATGTTTACCAGTAGGCAAGAGTGCGGTAAACAACTAGAGCAGGGGTGTCCAACCTTTTGGCTTGCAGGGGCCGCACTGAGTGAACAGAAAGCATCTTGGGGCTGCATATAAAATATATCATATAAATTAACTCTTTTGCTGGTGTGGGCAACAATAGTCGAACTCCTGGCTGTACTGTAGGTGCATTCGAACAATGAATAAATGCCTAATATTTGCCTTAAAATTCTAATTCTTAATCTAACAGTTAACTTTAACATCTTAGTTAATATGAGGGACTTTGGCAAGAACACAGCCCACGCAGATGTGCAATCACAGCGAAACAGGAAGAATATGTAAACTGAGGCACTGGCTGGGAAGTCAGGATCAAACCTTGTACCTTACGCATGGGAGGCGAATGCCATAACCACTATGACAACTGGTCTGCATTTAAGAAAATAAACAACTCTATAAAAACTGTATATAACTACGGCGCCATAACAGTAATCTAACATGTGCCATGGTAGGGGGGGGCACTTTCTAAAGTTCCTAGGCATCCTCATGGACTACTTCAACCATATTGTCAAAATACTGACATTACACCCACAACTGCTGCTTCTCAGAGTCACCTGTACTGGAAGCCTATGTCCCTTAGGTCCCATAAGCCTGCAGCACATCCCTATGCTCCATCAAAATATGCAACAATAAGTTATGCTTCATTAATTTTTTTCTCCATCTTGAAACAACTGGAAATAACAAAAACATTTTTTTTTGTCCCGGGCAACCTTCTGTGCACTGTCATATGGAGGACCACACACACACACACACACACACACACACACACACACACACACACACACACACACACACACACACACACACACACACACACACACACACACACACACACACACACACCATGGATCCCTGCACTGCCCTTAAGATGATCATTCACGTAGTAGTGAATAATCTTAGGTGTTCCACCTTGATGGTGATGTCGAGAGATGCTTAAACTTTCTCCTCATGTCTTTGAAGAAGACAAGAAACTGACAGAGCAGCATTTTATATTAATCAGGAATTATGCTTAAATACAGTGATAAAATAATTGGTTTCAGTAGTTGGTTAGTAAATTGGCGTCATTCAAATGAATCCAGTACGTCTCTGTCGGTCACAATGTTCAGCGGACTTTTGACAAGTATAGCCTGCATGTCCATCTCATTTTTCATGTTCTGGCTAAAGATCTTCTTAACTCCATAGTGCCTGTTTTAGGCAGAATTCACCTGATACATGAAGATCCCAACATAAATTCCAGTCCTGACAATATCTAGGTAGCATTACTGAATGCCAGAAGCATCAGTAGCAGAATGCCAAACTTGAAGCCAGACTTATTAAGCAGGATATTATCCAGTGATAACATGTGCCATGCAAAGCTCATCCATGCTGCAGACTCCCGTTTCTATTTACTATGTCTATGTTATTGTGCCTCTTTTCATAAAACCTGTAGGAGACCAACATACTTTACATACTTACTCTTAAACAAATTCTACATTTTAATAATTTCTAACAAGCATCCCACAAAATACAGCTAGGAAGAGAAAACAGCCACTGAAATGGCAGTTCACATTTAATAAACCAAAAATCATGACCGCATCCTAGGTATATAAAGTCACACACTAGCCTACAGCAGAACATCTGTACATATTAGTAATCAGTCTCTCTCAACTCTTGTAGCATGCTTTACTATGGGATCCATCTCACCTGTGTATCCCACCACAATTGTATTTACCCAGAAAAACATATTCAAGTTTATAAACCTCACAGTAGTGATATCAGTCAAGTCAGGGAATTTATGATCAAAAGTGATGCACTAAAATAGGAAAGAATCCATATACTTCTGGCAGTTCAAACTCACCCTAGCACCTGGAGACCACCCTTCCAGTAGCAAAAGCACCATAGTAACCAATATTACACAGAAAAATGTGTTTAAACGGACAACAGATACACAATTCAGCATGAGATGCTGACATATTTCCATCACACAAAACTTCAGAACAATTCTATAAACCAGTTCTTTAACTCTTTCTCCATCCTCAATCTGCAACCACACGAATCACATTAAGCACTACATTACCTTTAATTATTTATCAAATTCACTGAAATAGGTTGTCTGAATTTTTATATAATTAGTATATTGTCAAATACCCTGTCCTAATTAAAATTATGAAGTCAGTTACACCAGTTATTTCAAAATTGCTTATGTAGGGTATAATAGTATAACAGCCTACCAGACATTTGAAGCTTCACTTTATGAGAATTAAAGTATTGAATTTGCCAACAATTTTAGAATTTCTGTGAAGTTTGTCTGCAAGAAAATAGCTAAAAACTCTCATCACCACAAACACATTATATGAACAATGTCCATAAAGATTAGAAAATCTTCATCTGTAGATCATGACTATAAAGGTTTATACTCAATACAAAAAAGACATTTGGGCAAGTCTGACCACTAAAACGATTTACCCATTCATTTTCCACAGTCACACTGGGTACACTCATACCTCTCAACCTTTTAGAGCACAAAATCTGGACAAAGGCATAAATAAAAGTGGGACAAATGCCCAAAAATGCAGACCGTTTTTAAATATTGCTATTACAGACTTGGAAAGTTGATAGACTTAAATTTATGCTAATGCAAAACCTGTTAAGTAGAAAGCACTGCTTTTGTCTGCTAGCATTTGAAAGGATACCAGAACTGGTTAACCAATTCTTCCTTGAGTGGAGAACCTTAGGAGGTACAGGTGACTTTTGGCATGAAAAATACCTTAAATCATCTGCATGTCGCATTACACGAGACAGGAAATACTCTGATAAGCTTCTGTTGAAAATATTGAAAATGAGATGTAAAAGAACTGATCCCTTTAATACTCCTGCAATAAGTTTTAGACAGGGTAAAAGGGTATTTGTATTATTCTACCAAATGAACTGACTGACCAGCGAGATCATTTAACACTTGACACCATAAATCTCCACTGCCAATCATGAGCGGACAGGTGATCCGCTGTGGCGACCCCTGGGAAAAGTCAAAAGAAAGAAGTTTTCTCACTTAAAATGGCTTAACTCCATTAAGGGATGGTATGACAAATGGTGTTAAAAATATTTAAGTGATTCTGGAATACTGAATGCAACATTTTCTGTCATTTAGTTGATGCACAAGTGAAGACTCTCTCAAACTTTGGCAAGACGTTTGGGTTTTGTCGCTGAGCGTAGTACATTTGCTACTGATTAAATCATCAATACATTAATAATCTGTGCATATTTCTCAAGATTTTTAAATAAAGGTAAATGTAGGACTGCATCTGTAGTATATAGTTTGACATGTTTGGGTATGTTTTTCCTTTGTTAATTTGGACAATATGATTTTTCCATTCCTGAAAGGAGTTTAACCATCCTGTTCCAGATTTTGCCCATTTCTTCCACATTATGGGAGATACTGCTCCACATTTTAGGGATGGAAGCATGTCGCTCAGCTTCTTACCACATTTCTTGGTAAAAGGAAAAAATAATGGGGGCAGAGGCCCCAGATCAGGTGATTTTTGAATACTGCTGTTATAGAAATTGTTAGAACAATTTTTTTTCATTTAACATGCATTTTATGAAGGATATGAAGTCGAACTTAAATCTGTTACTGTTTAGTGACATCAGTTCTCAAAGACTTGCCAGCAAACTACAATTTTTATGATGAACAGACCAATGTCTGCTTTCTGCAAAATTCTGTACATTTGAGAGGTATGGATGGAAGGTTCAGAGCCTTGAGGTGTGGTACTCTGCCTTCTTGCTTATATGGATCTTCATTTTTATATTTGGAAGATTAATTCAAGACTGAACTTTTTTTTTCTTCAATAATTTTTATTTTCATTTTGTATTTATAAGACACAAATGTTCATATTTATAACATGACCATAAGAGAAAGTTACACACTGTAGTTAATATAGGAACATGAAGGTCATATAAAGTACAGTTTTGTACCTACCATAAATGTAGATGTCCGATAGGTATGCATCTGAAGTCATAACATATGGGTTGTCCTGCCTCAGGCAGCCCTTCGGTCGGCCGGATTCCAAAGTCTGGGTCTGGCCTCGGCTGATGTCGCACTTTCCCCGACGTCAGAGCTTCTGGGGTATAAAGGCATCAGCCGACGCCATTTTCCTCAGTTTTTCTTGCCCCAGATGCCAGGTGCCCTCTAGGAAGGCTAAATTTGGATAAATGCTGAAAAGTTCCAAACATTTGCAAATTATATACATGTATAAACAAACAAATACACCATAATAGATTCCCCCAGCTAGCTGTAAGAGGGGTAAGCACCCTAGGAATACCACAGAGGGGAAGGAGGGTGGGTAATCCTGACTGCAGATGCATACCTATCGGACATCTACATTTATGGTAGGTACAAAACTGTACTATGTCCTTCAAGGATGCATCTGCAGTCATAACATATGGGTAGAATACCATAGCCAATCTGGGGGAGGGGGTACTAAGAGAAGGATGGTGTAGTTAAGATCCCCTGCAGAACTGCAGTTGCAAACCCTGCTCGGGATCTGGAATATAAAGGTAGATTGTAATGCTTGGCAAATGTATGCACGGAGCTCCAAGTAGCAGCTTCTAAAATGTTCTTGGTAGCCACCCCCCGTAGGAATGCTGTAGTGGTGGCTGTGGCCCTTGTGGAGTGAGGCCTGATATTTTCAGGAACTGTCTTTCCATGAAAGGAGTAACAAAAGCGAATGCAATTTCCTATCCATTTTGAAATTGTCTGTTTGGAAATTGCTCTTCCTTGCACCCCTGTTGCATATGCTACAAAAAGTTGGTCAGTTTTTCTGCTAGTTTTTGTTCTGTCCAAATAGTAGCCTAGTTGTCTGTGTATATCCAAGGTGTGCAAAAGTTTTTCCCCTTTGTTCTGTGGGTTAGGAAAGAACGTTGGCAAGTGAATAGCTTGGTTCAAGGATACCCTAGATACCACCTTTGGCATGAAAGTAGGATTGGTTCTTAGTGACACTCTATCCTGGTGAAAAATAAGAAAAGGTTGCACTGCCATTAATGCCTGTAACTCAGATACTCTTCTTGCTGAAGTGATTGCCAGAAGGAAAGCAGTTTTCCAAGATAGGAACTGTAGGTCTGCTGATGCTGCTGGTTCAAAGGGAGGCAGAGTCAGTTTTTCCAGCACAAAATTGAGATCCCATGCAGGTAGAGGGAGTCTTCTTGGAGGTTTAACATTTTTGATCCCTCTCAAAAATTGCCTGAGAAGAGGGTGCGAGAAGATAGGTGGATCCATATTGTATTCTGCTGAAATTGCTGAAGCATGAATCTTAATGGACGAATAAGACAAGCCATTGTGGAACAATTCTGCTAAGTATTCAAGAATGTGTGCTAGGTTTGCCACTAACATCTGTGCCCTTTGATGTGCTCCAAATAAGATATCTCTTCCATTTAGCTGAGTAGGTCTTCCTTGTGGAAGGTCTGCGAGCCTCCAGGATAATATCCTTCGCCCTCTGAGATAAAACAGTTTGGTTGGGTTTTAAGGAATTTTCCAGGTAGTTAGCTGTAATGTTTTCAAGTGGGGATGCAGGGTTTTGAAATTGTTCTGCGTTAGAAGAAGAGGCCATTGAGGAAGAGGCCATGAGTTTGCCAGAGACATGCTTCTCAATAGTGGGTACCAGTGTTGTCTTGGCCAGTCCGGAGCTATTAGTATCACTTTTGGCTGTTCCTCCCTGATCTTCAGTAGAACCTTGTACATCAATGGGAGAGGTGGAAAGGCATAGACTGTTAGGGCATTCCAGCTGAAAGAGAGAGTCCACCCTCCATGCTCGTGGGTGGTACGTCCTTGAGCAGAATGTCTTCAGTTGGTGGTTGAGTGGGGAGGTGAACAGATCTATCTCTGGCATTCCCCATGTCTTTGTTATAAGTTTGAAGATGTCTGGGTGCAGCATCCATTCGTGTGCATCCATGGTAGTTCTGCTTAAGCTGTCTGCTAGTGTATTTTCTTTTCCTGGTACGAATTTGGCCTGCAGCTGGATATTGAGATTCAGGCATAGGTTCCACAGATTCATAGCCATCTGGCATAGAGGGTAGGAATGTGTGCCCCCCTGTTTATGTACCACATGACCGTGGTGTTGTCTGTCCTTATTAACAGATGTCCTTGTTGGAGGAAGGGTCTGAATGCCTCGATTGCATGCCTCACTGCCAGCATTTCCTTTTGGTTTATGTGCATGCTTAGCTGCCCTTGAGGCCATACGTTTGTCCTCCATGTGTGCTCCCCACCCTCGGTCTGAGGCGTCCGTGGTGATGGTTTGCCTTGTTTTTGGTTTGTTGAAAGGCAACCCTCTGTTGGACTGGCAGGCCTGAGCCCACCATAGAAATTCCTTTTGAAGGCATGGAATGATTGGTATCATGGTTTCTAGACTGTGACTGTGTTGAGACCATACATTCCTCAGGTACCATAGTAATTTCCTCATATGCAACCTGGCATGTGGGATTAAAATTATGCAGGATGCCATGTAACCCAGGGCCTGCAGAACTTTCCTTGCAGTAAGATGAGTTTGTCTTGTCAGCATCATGAAGTAATCTGGAAGTTGCTTTTGTTTTTCTTCTGTGAGAAAAGCCGTCTGAGTGATTGTGTCCAGATCCGCACCCAAAAAGGTTATCCTTTGGGATGGTACTAGTCTTGACTTTTGGATGTTGACTGTGTATCCCAAGGTCTATAGCAGGTGTATGGCATAGGCCAGGTCCTTTAACAATTTTTTCTTGTTGTCCGCTTGTATTAGGCAGTCGTCCAGGTATGGATAAATTTGAATTCCCTGAAGTCTGCAGTGTGCAATTACTGATGCCAGGCATTTCGTGAATACTCTTGGTGCAGTAGATAACCCAAAGGGAATGCTGAGAATTGATAATGCTCTGATCCTGCAAGAAATCTGAGGTGCCTTCTGCAATCTGGTCAGATAGGGACGTGCAGGTATGCCTCCTTGAGATCTAGAGTCACCAGCCAAGACTCCTTGCCCAACATTGGAAGACGTTGCTGTAGGGTCAGCATTTTGAATTTTGGCACAATGAGATAAGTGTTCAGTGCGGACAGGTCGAGTATAGGCCTCCATTGGTTTTCTTTTCTTGGCACAAGGAATAGTCTGGAGTAAAATCCTTGGCCTTGTTCTGTAGATGGTACCCTTTCTATAGCTTTCATCTGAAGTAATTTGCTGATTTGTCTTAAAGCCTCTGCCTTCTGGTTTGGTGGAAGATTTGGCATTCCGCCTCTTTTTGGCAAAGTATGGAAATGAAACCTGTATCCTTTGTCTACTATTTGCAATGTCCTTGTATCCTTTGTAATGCAATGCCAGTTTTTCGAGAATAAAGCTAGCTTTCCGCCCAAGGGTGCTTCCAGTTGATCCCTGGTAGGCAGAATTAGAGTAAAGTCATTGTGTTTGTCCTGTAGTAGTGGTAGTAGTTGTAGCTGTTGCACTACTCCTCTGGTTGGCAGGCTGCCACTGACTGCCTCTGTAGGGGCCCTTGGATTGACCTCTGCCTCTAGGGCGCCTGTTTCTGCCTCTCTGTGGTCTGGAGGAATCTGGAAAGGACCAATTCTTTGTAGGCCAGTTTCTACTGAACCTCGGAGGTTGAACTTGCAGGAAATCTTTAACTGTTTGCACAGATTTTGCTTTTTCTTCAACCTTCTTTAGAATCTCCTGTGCAGGGGAGCCAAATAAATGCTGTTTCTCCATTGGAGCATCGAGGAGTTTAGCCTTGACCTGGTCTGGCAAAGATTGCTCCTTCAGCCAGGCATGCCTACGAATTACTGCCCCAATCATAGCTGATCTAAATGAAGCCTCCAGTGCATCATAGCCACATTTTAAGAAATGATTACTGACCTGTTGTGAGTTGTGTACCAAATCCTGAAGGGATTTACGGTCTAAGGGGTCAGGTGAAGAAAGTTTCTTATTTAGCTGATCTAACAAAAATTCTTGGTACTGTATCTTATGGAATTGACAGTTTAATGCCCTGGCAGAAAGAGTAGCAGATGTGTAAACCTTCTTTCCCCATCTCTCTAATGCTCTAGACTCTCTTTCAGAGGGTAGGGGATTTTTGGCAGTAGCGGCTGCAACCCCTTTAGGGCCCTGAGAAATAGTTTCTGGGTCTGCAGCATGGGCTTTATACAGGTGGAAGTGAGAATCCGGGACCCTGTAATATCGGTCAGGTTTGGCGGGGGCCGGAGGAAGAGAATCAGGTGCAGCACTGACATCACTGTACACATCATCAATACCAGTTAGAACCGGAGGTATAGCTAAGGGCCTATGCTGGGGCAAATGCAGAAAGGTCCTTAATCTTTTTCTAGAATCAGAGAAATCCTGACCCTGCCATTGAAAGTGTTCTCTCATGGAGTGTAAAGTCTCCCCAAAGGAAAACTCTTCAGGGGGGGAGGCTGAAGGGATAGATTCTTCTGCATCTGAATCCTCATAAGGCGAGTAGGCCCCTTCCTGATGTTCTGACAAATCAGATCCATCCGTGGAGTAATCTGAGGACTGAGGTTCAGAGGGGTCAGTCCTGGGCCTTTTGTCTGGAGGAGGTTGGGAGGCCCTGTCTGAGTGAGGTTGCGAACCCCTAATTAAGGAGATAAGGTCCTCAGCAAGACTGAGGATCTGAGAACTAGAGGAAGGCCTCTGGGATGTAGATTTGGCAGGCAAAGCTTTTGAAAGTTTGGCAGCTCTAGCCCTGGAGAAGGCCTTAATAGACATAGAAGCTGCGGGCCTAGCTGCCCCACGTGCAGGAGTAGAAATGTCCAAAGGTATGGTGTCGGACAAATCCTGAACACTAGCTTCGGTAGGGAGTTCTGAAGCAGACTCAGCCGGGGCCTCTCTGGCCTCGGTGGTCGTAGGTATGGTTTCGGTAGTAGGAATAGCCGTGGACTCTGTTTCAGCCGAAACAGAGACACTCGCAGTAGGCCTAGCCGTGGTTTCAGCCGAAACCGCGGGCCGCGAGTGTCTGTCCTTTTCCTTGCGTTTTTTGACCATATGTGTAGTCGGAGTCTCCGACAGCATTTTATAAGCAAAATCGGTACCAAAAAAAACTCCTCTGCAAACTCCGACCGACATCTAAGATTCCGTCGGTTGAAGGAAGCACAGGCTAAACAAGCTGATACGTCGTGGTCTGGGCCTAAACAAGGAAGGCAGTAAGAGTGGAAATCCTTATGAGGTATTGGTTTCCCACAGGTTAAACAATTAACTTTGTCTGAAATCGGCTGAGGCAAGAAAAAGTCCCCAACGGGGTACTTAGCTTTTTCGAAGTCTTAGGTAGCTGAAATCTCTGGATCTGACCGACCGGCACTTGCGAACAGCTTCTGCTTCGGGCACCGCACGGCAAGAAAGACTGAGGAAAATGGCATCGGCTGATGCCTTTATACCCCAGAAGCTCTGACGTCGGGGAAAGTGCGACATCAGCAGAGGCCAGACCCAGACTTTGGAATCCGGCCGACCGAAGGGCTGCCTGAGGCAGGACAACCCATATGTTATGACTTCAGATGCATCCTTGAAGGACATCAAACCTATTTGCACTATATACATAGATGCTTTCTCAAGTTTAAACAATACAAAGGCAACACATACATTGTTTGCAAAACCATATTTTGTTGAGTTTGTGGGTATATTGCTAGTTTCCCTTATAACACGTTACTCTATTTTGTGCATGATGTTTTATGCTAGTATGATACTGAAAGTTTGTTCCCAAGTTGATAGAGTTTTGCTGTTTTTGTTTATCCATTACTAATTTTGTGAGCTAATAGGGTGCAAGTGTTTAATAGCCACTTTATTAAAAACCCTCCCAACAGAGGTTCATAGATTCTATCCATCTGAGGGCTATATATATTTTCATTAATGAGAAAATGGTTATAAGTGAGTTTACTTGTTTTACTGAGAAGTTAGATGGGCGAATATGTAATATGGTAAATTCCCATGTAAGTGTTGATGATTGATATCCCACTTTTTGTAATTGCAATTTCAGTGAATTCCAGAGTTTACAGACACATTTGCAACTCCAAAATATATGCATTAACTCTGCTATCTGATCCTTGCAGTGTGGACAGCATGGTGATTTTGTTGCATAGAATTTGTGTAGTAACGTAGGTGTGAAATATGCGCGGTTATTTATCATAAGCTGTGTGCACAATAGTTTAAGGGATATGCTTTTCAGTGTTAAGTTAACTGCATTCTATATCTGGTGGTCGTCCAAAGATGGTTGTATTTTCCTCCAATAGTTAGAGAAAAGGAGGTATTTCTGGAATTCGATTTCCCCCATCATTTTGTAAGAGTTTGTTATAGTTTTCTTTGTCATGAGGGTAGTCTCCCAGAGCAAAGTGCAAAGTGCATTTTTCCATGTCACTATTGGGTATGGTAAGGTTTTGGAGGTAACTGGAACACATCTCTGATTTGTCCAAGCATTATGACACAAGACTTTGGTAGAATTCAGATTTCTCATTACTTGGATAGTACAATTAAGTAGTGGGTAGACATCTTGCATTCTTTTCTTTTAATTAGGGAAAGGAATCTAAATCTAGCATCTTGTTACTTATTTTTAAATTAGGATTTTTATGGAGGGGTTGTAATGTTATCAGAGCTTGACCCAGGTTTAAGGAATGAAACAATTCATGTGTTATGTTCATAGAATGTTTTAAGAGGGTCTATAATTTTGTGCGCTTGTAGATCTATTTTGTTCAAAAAGGGAAGTACTTTGGGATTGATGCATCTGTAGTATATCACCACCCATGTCAGTGCCAAGTTTTTTGCTAACTGGTTATACTCTGCTATTCTCAGAATTCTGTTAATGTGGATAATAGAGAAATAAGTTTTAAAAGTCTGGTAGGTTCAGACCCCCTTAGTTAAGGCTGAACTTTTCTGACGAATATGCAATACACTGGTATGCAAGTAAAATTCAAATATGATGCTTTTAAATCAGGCAACTGTGGAAGAAAAAAAAAAAGAAAGGAATTGACCTTTTTAAAACATATAATCGAAATGTCACATTATAGAAAATGCATACACTTAAATTACCTGAAAGAAGGCTAGCAAGTTAGTGATTGCAGTGCTATATTTATATAGGCATATTTATGTTGCTGCCTTTTTAAGTTACTTGCAGTGAAGAACTGCTACACTAATTGTCATGCATTAAAAGCAATGAATACATATTTTTATCAGAAACAATCAACGTCCAACTTTTTTATTTCCCATATTCGAGAGAAAATGAAATGGTCAG
>NC_056731.1:868114726-868139726 GCF_019279795.1 Protopterus annectens | reverse complement strand
GTTGGAGCTCTCCTGGGTGGTCATAAATTTTTGGCCCCTCTGAGGAACTGCTTGAGCAGTAGATGAGAGAAGAGGGGAAGTTCTGTGCTATAATGAGCTGAAATGGCTGAGGCGTGAATTTTGATTGAGGAGAAAGACAGGCCCTTGTAAAGCATCTCGGTTAAGTACTGTAAAATCTGGGGTAAATTGGGCACTGCTATGCTCATCCCTTGAGATTGGTTCCAGGCACAGAATCTTTTCCATTTTTCAGCATAATATTTTCTACTACTGGGACTCCTTGCCTCAACAATGATATCCATCACTGATTTACTGAGGGATGGTAAAGGAGAGATTAGGTAATTAGCTCTGCTGCTAGGTTCAGTTACTGAAGCTGAGGGTGCAGGGTCTGTTTCTCCTGCCGAGACAATAGGGTAGGAGTCTGGGGCAGGTGCCAGGAGGCCAGTGACACGGCGCAAGAGGGGACACCAGTGTTGGCGTGGCCAGTATGGTGCAATAAAAATCGTCCTTGGTTTGTCTTGTTTGATCTTTGGTAGTACTTTGGAGAGCACAGGCAAAGGAGGAAAGGCATAAACTACTGAAGAACAGCGCATCCACTTTCCAAGCTTGTGGGAAGCCCTTGTGCAAAATTTGTCCACTTGATAGTTCTGGGAGGAGGCATACAGGTCAGTATCAGGGCTCCCACATTTGCTTGTCAACATGTTGAAAATCCTTGGTTCCAGTTTTCACTCATGTGGGTCCACAAGCTTTCTGCTTAGTCTGCCAGTGTATTCACTTTTCCTGGCAGGAATTGAGCTTGTAGATGCACTTGGTAAGCTCAGGGCTGTGTTCCACAATGTCATGGCTAGTCTGCAGAGGGGGTAATAATGTGTACCTCCCTGTTTGCTTACATACCACATAACAGTGGTGCTGTCCATCTTTACCATTAATTGTCCTGGAAGAATGTGGTCCTTGAAGGCTGTCAGAGCATTCTGTACAGCTAACATTTCTTTTTGATTGATATGCAGTTGCAATTGATTTGGGTTCCATTTGCCCAGAATGCACTTCCCTGCCAGGTGCGACACCCCCATGCATAGTCTGATGTGTCTGCTAGGGTTTGGGGGGTAGTGTGAATGGTAGTCCCTTGTTTTGGTGGCAGGCAGGCCTGACGGCAGGATAACCCAAGTGTGATGACTGCAGCAGGGCAACACTATGAACATCTAATAGTTCGTGTAGCCTGCTTTGAAGAGTAGGTATCTTCAAGATTCCCTGAACGGGATGTGCAGGTATGCTTCCTTTAAATCTAGTGTTGCCAACCAGGCGTCTTTGCCCAGCAACTGGTGAAGAGTCAGCATCTTGAATTTTGGCATCACCAAAAAGGTGTTCAGAGAGTGGACAGGTCCAGGATAGGACATCATCTTTTCTGAGTACCAGGAAAAGGTCTCTAGTAGAAACCTTGTCCCTTTTCCTCTTCTGGTACCAATTGAATAGCCCACATACTTAAAAGACAGAGTACTTGCTTCTGGGCCGCTGCCCACTGATTTGGGGGTAGATATGGCCATCCGATTGGTGTTGGTAACCTGTGGAAGTGAAATCTGTATCCCTGGGACACTATTTAGAACCTATTTGTCCTAGGTAATGAGTTCCCAGTTCTTTGCATGAAGAGCAATCTTTCACCCCAAAGGGGCAGTTAGTTGAGAAGTGCTTGAAAGTTTGAAAAAGAAGTCATTGAGACAGTTTACCATAGGGGGAGTTTTACTACTCCCAGATTTGGTAGTGGAGGACCCCCACTGCTTAGTCCTGTGCATACCCTGGGAGCTCTGCTGGACCTGGGTTTGGACTGAGAAGGTCTAGAAGAGGCAGGAAAGGACAAATTCCTGGAAGGCCAATGCCTACTAAACCTTGAAGGTTGTACTTTTAAAAAATCTTTAACAGTTTGCATAGATTTTGCTTTTTCCTCCATCTTTTTAAGAACTTCTACCTTGTTGCCAAATAGGCGGTCCTGGTTTAAGGGAGCATCCAGTAATGTCGCTTTAACATGATCTGGCAAGGATTGCTCCTTAAGCCAAGCATGCCTTCTAAGTACAGACCCAGTTACAGCAGCCCTGCAAGATGCCTCTAGTGAATCAAAACCACATTGCAACGTATGTTTTCCAACTTGTTCAGCTGAGTGCAGTAAATCCTTATTTTCAGAACAATCAGGAATCAACATCATTTTCTGTTTAAGCAATCCAATAATATGCTGCTGATACTTTAACATATGAAACTGGCAGTTTAAAGCCCTAATGGCCAAAGTTGCAGAACTGTATACCTTCTTACCCCATCTATCCAGCACCTTGGGAGTCTCAGAGGGGATAGGTTTGTCAGTAGTAGCTTTAATACCCTTGGGTCCCTGTGAAATGGTCTCATGATCTGCAGTAGGATTCTTAAAAAGGAACTTGAGAATCAGGGACCTTGTAATATCGGTCAGGTTTTCTGGGAGCAGGAGGTAGAGAATCAGGGGCCTAGCTAGATTCCGAAAAGACATCAACAATGTCTAGTACAGGAGGTATGGCTAAAGGCCTGTGCTGGGGCAGTAGCAAGAAATCCCTAAGCCTCTTTTTAAAATCAAGAGAAATCCTGACCATTCCAACAAAAATGCTCCCTGAGAGTATGCAAGATTTCACCAAAAGAGAAATCCTCTGGGGGGAGAAGCAGAGGGAATAGAGTCCTCAGCATCAGAATCCTCATTGGTAGATCAGGGTAAATCCTGGTCATCAGAGGAAACAGAACATTCAGAAGCATCATAAGCAAACTCAGTCCTAGTTCTGAGAGGGGGAAGGCTGGCTTCCCCTGATTAAAGTAAGAAGGTCTTCAGCCATTCTTATTTGTTTTTTAGGCATAGAGGCCTGACAATGCGGTCTGGGCGTCAGTTTTCTAGGCATGGTAGGAGTTTTAAGCCTTGAAGAAGATTGCGTCGGTTTAATATGCAAGTCAGTAGACCTGAATACACCCTCAGAAGCAGATGCCTGCTCAGCGGCTCTGGACCCATCCAAGGTAGAGATATCCGCAGGTTAAACAATTGAAGCATCTCACGGCATACCTGACTCGAAATGGGTCTCAGCAGAAGCCTGCAAATCTGAAGTAGCGGGCACCAGGGGCTGCGAAAGCGTCTCACTGAGTACCAGCGAACTGGCGACTGGCTTAGAAGAGTCGTCGTCAGCTTTGCACCTAGGCAGCCTGTCTCTCGTCTTTATCTTTGCGTTTTTTCTGAATGTCTGTAGTCAGATGGCTTACTGAAGACATATCAGAATAATTGAACTGAGCACCAAAATATTTAGAAACGAAAATATACAGATGATGGATAGTTCGTGGTTTAAATAAGGCACAAAACAGACAGCGAGGTACGTCGTGGTCAGGGCCTAGGCAAGGAATACAGTACAAATGAAAATCATTAGGAGGTATTCGCTTTCCACAAGTAATGCAATTATTTACTTTTACTGACCTCGGTTTAGAGCAAGAAAAATGTTCCCCAATGGGGTACTTAGATTTTAGTTGAAGACTTTGGTTCTGAAAATCGAAAATGAAAATTTCAGGACTCTGACGACCAGCACTTGCTAACTGCTTCTGCTTCGGGCACCGCACGGCAAGAAAAGACTGATGCAATGGCATCGACTGCATGTTTTATACCCCTGATGACCTGACATCACGGAAGAAGGGACAGCAACCGACGCAGGACCCAAGACTTTGTTTATCAGGCCAACTGAGGGCTACTGCAAGCAGATAACCCAAATGTGATGACTGCAAAAGTGAAACGCGAATAACATCCAGGACTGCAATAGTGAATACACTCTAACATCTACATTTATGGTAAGTGTACGCAACTGTGCTATGTTCTTCGTGTTTCACTGTTGCAGTCATCACATTTGGGTAGATTCCAAAAGCTAAGAAAGGGTGGAGGTAGTTAAGCATTAGGGTTGGCAAATCAGGCCCTGTAAGACTGCTATGGCAATCCAGCTCTGGATTTAGAAAAGGCAGGTAAGTGGTAATGCTTGTTGGAAGTGTGTACAGAGCTCCAGGTTGCAGCTTCCAGGATGTCCCTGGTAGGGACTACCCTGAGGAATGCCGTAGAGGTAGATGTAGCCCTAGTGGAATGTGTTCTGATCCCCTGTGGGTAGGTTTCCCATGGTGTTTGTAGCAGAAATGGATACAGTGTGCCATCCATTTAGAAATGGTTTGATTTGAAATGGCCTTGCCCTCTGCCCCTGCAGCAAAGCCAACTATCAGCTCGTCAGATTTTCTGAGAGGCTTAGTCCTGTCCAGATAGAAAGTACAGTTTTGTACCTACCATAAATGTAAATGTCCGAACTGGATAGCATCTGCAGTCATAACAAATGGGTTGTCCTGTCGTCAGGCAGCCCTTCGGTCGGCCGGATTCCAAAGTCTGGGTCCGGCTTCGGCTGATGTCGCACTTCACCCGACGTCATCTCTGCTGGTCTTCGGGTATAAAGGCATCAGCCGACGCCATTTTCCTCTGTTTCTTGCCCCAGATGCCAGTTGCCCTCTTGGAAGGCTAGATTTTGGATAAATGCCAATGTTTACGGCCAAGGTAGAAGGCAAACACAAAAAATAAGCATGTATACAAACAAATACACCATAAGAGACTCCCCCCTAGCTAGCTATTAGGAGAGTAATTACCCTAGGAGTACCACAGAGGGGAAGGAGGGTGGGTAATCCTGACTGCAGATGCTATCCAGTTCGGACATCTACATTTATGGTAGGTACAAAACTGTACTATGTCCTTCATGGATGCATCTGCAGTCATAACAAATGGGTAGAATACCATAGCCAAACTAGGGGTGGAGGAAGAAAAATTATGGTGTAGTTAGGATCCCTTGCAGTACAGCAGTGGCAAACCCTGCTCGGGATCTGGAGTATAGAGGTAAATTATAATGCTTGGCAAATGTATGCACGGAGGTCCAAGTAGCCGCCTCAATAATGTCCTTGGTTGCCACTCCTCGTAAGAAAGCTGTGGTAGTGGCTGTTGCCCTTGTAGAATGAGGTCTTATGTTCTGTGGAATTGGTTTTCCATGGTAGGAGTAACAGAATCTTATGCAATTTCCTATCCATTTGGAGATTGTCTGTTTGGAAATTGCTTTTCCTTCCTTCCTGTTGCATAGGCTACTAAAAGCTGGTCAGTTTTTCTGTTACTTTTGGTTCTGTCCAGGTAGTAGCGTAACTGCCTATGTACATCCAAGGTGTGCAGCAGTCTTTCCCCTCTGTTCTGTGGATTGGGAAAGAAGGTAGGTAGGTGGATTGCCTGGTTTAAAGACACTCTGGATACCACCTTAGGCATAAATGTAGGATTAGTTCTCATGGACACCCTATCTTGATGGAAGATTAGGAAGGGTTGCACTGCCATTAAGGCCTGTAGTTCCGAAACCCTCCTTGCTGAGGTAATTGCCAGTAGGAAAGCAGTTTTCCATGACAGGTGTTGTAGATCTGCTGTTGCTGCTGGTTCAAAAGGCGGGAGTGTCAATTTTTCTAGCACAAAGTTCAAGTCCCATGCTGGCAATGGTGGTTTCCTAGGGGGTTTTACATTCTTGATCCCTCTGAGGAATTGGCTGAGTAGGGGATGCGAGAAGACAGGTGGCTCGAAGCTGTATTCTGCAGAAATAGCTGATGCATGTATCTTGATGGAGGAATAGGACAGGCCTGTGTGTAGAAGCTCTGCCAAGTACTCCAGGATGTTAGCAATGTCTATGTTTGACCCATCTTTTCCTCTTTCAGCACTCCAAGTGACAAACTTTTTCCATTTCCCTGCATAGTTCTTTCTTGTTGAAGGTCTGCGGGCTTCAAGGATAATGTCTTTAACCCTTTGGGATAAGTCTGGGTTAGTTGCTGTTAAGTGATGTTCCAGGCAGTCAATTGTAATGTTTTCAGGTTTGGGTGCATGATGTTGTAGTTGTTCTGAGTTAACATCAGAGGCATCAGGGGTATTGACCACATTCTCCCCTGTGACATGCTCCTCAGCAGAGGATACCAGTGTTGTCTTGGCCAATTTGGAGAATTATCCTTGGGCGTTCCTCTTTGATTTTCAGTAGCACCTTGTGCATCAAAGGAAGAGGAGGAAATGCATATGCTATAGGGTCTTTCCAAATGAAGGATAGAGAGTCCACCTTCCATGCACTTGGGTGGTACGTCCTTCTGCAGAATTTCTTGAGCTGGTGGTTGAGTGGAGATGCAAATAGGTCTATTTGTGGCATTCCCCATTTCTTCGTGATGGTCTTGAAGATGTCCGGGTGCAGCATCCATTCGTGAGCATCCGAGGTGGTTCTGCTCAACATGTCTGCTAGGGTGTTTTCTTTTCCTGGCACAAACATTGCCTGTAACTGGATGTTGTAGCTCAGAGCCATATTCCAAAGGTCCAGAGTCATTCTGCAAAGGGGGTATGAATGAGTGCCTCCTTGCTTGTTGATGTACCACATGACTGTGGTGTTGTCTGCCCTTATCAGTAAATGGCCTTCTTTGAGGAATGGCCTGAATTTCTGAATTGCTAGTTTTACTGCCAGCATTTCTTTTTGGTTTATGTGCAGGTGCAGTTGGTCCGGAGTCCACAATCCTTGTATGCACTTGTCCAACATGTGCGCCCCCCAGCCTAGGTCTGAGCGTCCGTTGTGATGATTTGGTTTGCTTGACAGTTGTGGAAGGGCAAGCCTAGGTTTGACTGGCATGCTTGGGCCCACCATAGGAACTCTTGTTTCAGGCATGGGATTAGAGGGATTTCGGTTTCTAAGCTGTGCCTGTGTTGAGACCATAAATTTTTTAGGTACCACTGTAGCTTTCTCATATGCAGTCTGGCATGGGGGATCAGGATTATGCATGATGCCATGAAGCCCAAAGCCTGTAGTATTTTTCTTGCTGTTAGTTCGTTCTGCTTTGTTAATGCCAAGAAGTAAAGAGGAAGTTGTTCTTGCTTTTCTGCAGTCAGGAATGCCATTTGTTTTACTGTGTCCAATTCTGCACCCAAGAAAGTTCTTGTCTGGGATGGTACCAGTCTTGACTTTTTTAAATTGACTGTGTATCCCAGGGCTTGTAGTAAGCAAATGACCCTTTGTAAATCTGTTGTCAGCTTGTCTTTGTTGTCCGCTTGTAACAGGCAGTCGTCCAGGTATGGGTAGATTTGGATTCCCTGTAGCCTGCAATGAGCAATTACTGATGCCAGGCATTTTGTGAATACTCTGGGAGCAGTAGATAAGCCAAAAGGCAATGCTGAGAATTGATAATGCTCTGATCCTGCAAGAAATCTGAGGTATCTTCTGCAATTTGGTCGTATGGGGACGTGCAGGTATGCCTCCTTGAGATCTAGAGTTACCAGCCAACACTCCTTGCCCAGCATGGGAAGGAGTTGCTGTAGGGTCAGCATTTTGAATTTTGGGACGATGAGGTATGTGTTTAAGACGGACAGATCGAGAATAGGTCTCCAACTTTTCTTTTCTTGGGACTAGAAAGAGTCTTGAGTAGAATCCTTTGCCCTGTTGTGGTATTGGTACTCTTTCCACAGCTCTCATCTTTGCTAGTTGAGCTACCTGCTTTAGAGCTTCTGTTTTTTGAGTTGGAGGCAGGTTTGGCATTCCTCTTTTTACTGGTAATGTGTGGAAGTGGAACCTGTAGCCTTGGTCTATGGTTTTTAAAATCCACTTGTCTTTTGTGATATTGTGCCAATTTTTGGAAAATAAGGCTAACTTTCCGCCTAAAGGTGCTGCTATTTGCTCCCTGGTAGGCGGTGTCAGAGCCAAGTCACTGTGATAGTCCTTTTGCAGTGGCAGTGGTTGTGTCCGTGCCTCGCTGGTTATTGCCCTGCCACTGGCATCCTCTATAGGCACCTCCTCTGGGTTGATTTCTGCCTCTAGAGCGTCTATTCCTGCCTCTCTGAGATTTTGATGAGCCTGGAAAGGACCAGTTTTTGACAGGCCAGTTCCTGCTAAACCTTGGGGGCTGAACCTGTAAGAAATCCTTAACTGTTTGTACAGATTTTGCCTTCTCTTCCATCTTCTTCATTACTTGCTGAGCAGAGGTACCAAATAGACTGTCCTTATCCATAGGAGCATCTAACAGCTTTGCTTTAACATGATCCGGCAGGACCTGTTCTTTCAACCATGCATGCCTTTTATCACTGTGCCAGTCATTGCTGATCTAAATGAAGCCTCCAGTGCATCATAGCCACATTTTAAAGAATGGTTACTAACCTGTTGTATGTTATTCACCATTTCTAAAACATATTTCTTATCTAAGGACTCTTCAGAAGATAGTTTCTTAGTTAACTGATCAAGCATAAACTCTTGGTATTGGATCATGTGAAACTGACAGTTTAAAGCTCTAGCTGAGAGAGTAGCAGAGGTGTAAACTTTTTTGCCCCATCTCTCTAAGGACCTTGATTCCCTTTCAGAAGGGAGAGGGTTTTTTGCTGAGGTGGAAGCTACTGCCTTAGGCCCCTGGGATATAGTTTCAGGATCTGCAAGTGGGGCCTTGAAAAGGTGGTGATGCGTGGGTGGCACCCTGTAAAATCTGTCTGGTTTGGCAGGGGCTGGGGGTACAGAATCAGGTGCAGTGCAAACATCATTAAATGCATCATCCACAACAGGCAAAACTGGAGGTATAGCTAAGGGTCTATGTTGTGGTAAGTGCAAAAAAGTCCTAAGCCTTTTTCTCGAATCTGAGAAATCTTGTCCCTGCCATTGGAATTGTTCTCTCATGGCATGTAAGGTTTCCCCAAAGGAAAATTCCTCTGGAGGAGAGGCAGATGGAATGGATTCATCAGCATCGGAATCTTCATAAGTGGAAAAAGGAGCCTCTGGCTGGTCTGTAGTGCCTGAGTCATCCGAAGAATCATCAGAGGACTCAGGCTGGGGTGGCTCTGCCCTAGGTCTCTTTTCTGGGGGCTGAGAGGCCCTGTCTGGGTGAGATTGGGATCCCCTAATTAAGGAGATTAAATCCTCTGCCAGAGTAAGCATTTGAGAACTAGAAGTGTGTCTGTGAGAGGGGGCCTTAACAGGCACTGATTTGGCTGCTTTGGCCCTGGCAAAGGCCTTTATAGACATGGCTGCAGGAGGCCTAGCAGCACCACGTGCTGGGGTAGAGACATCCAAAGGGATGGTGTCAGATAAGTCACTGGAAACCACGGTAGTAGGCAAAACTTCAGAGGCCGATTCAACTAAAGTAGCAGGAGCCTCCCTAGTAGTCATGGATTCGGCTGAAGATTGACAGAGACACTCGCGGCTTGCTTAACCGTGGTTTCGGCCGAAACCGCGGACCACGAGTGTCGGTCTTTTTCTTTGCGTTTAACTATTTGGGTAGTCGGAGGATCCGACGGCATAATGTATGCAAAATCTGAGCCGAAAAACTGTTCAGCAAACTCCGACCGATGCCTAAGCGTTCGTCGGTTGAAGGAAGCACAGGCTAAACAGGCAGCTACGTCGTGGTCTGGGCCTAAACAAGGTAGACAGTAAGAGTGGAAATCTTTGAGGTATTTGTTTCCCACAAGTTAAAACAGTTATTTACTTTTTCTGACATTGGCTGAGGCAAGAAAGAGTCCCCAACAGGGTACTTAGCTTTTTAGAAGTCTTCGAAGTAGTATTCGGTAGTAGGAATCTCTGGATCTGACCGACCGGCACTTGAGAACAGCTTCTGCTTCGGGCGCCACGCGGCAAGAAAGACTGGGGAAAATGGCGTCGGCTGATGCCTTTATACCCGAAGACCAGCAGAGATGACGTCGGGTGAAGTGCGACATCAGCCGAAGCCGGACCCAGACTTTGGAATCCGGCCGACCGAAGGGCTGCCCGACGACAGGACAACCCATTTGTTATGACTGCAGATGCATCCATGAAGGACATCCTAGGCTGCCTGCACACGTCCAGGGAGTGCAGGACCCTTTCCCCTTTATTCTGAGGATTAGGGAAAAAAAGTTGGCAAATGAATGGACTGGTTTAAAGCCACACTAGGTACCACCTTGGGCATAAAAGATGGGTTAGTCCTGAGAGAAACCCTGCCCGCATGGAAGGTAATGAAGGGTTCCATTGCTATAAGGACCTGTAATTCAGACACTCTTCTTGCTGAAGCGATGGCTAGAAGTAAAGCAGTTTTCCAGGAGAGGAATTTTAACTCTGCTGTAGCAGCAGGTTCAAAGGGCAGAAGTGTGAGTTTTTCCAATATAAAAAATGAAAGGTCCCAGGCAGGAGTGGGAGCTTTCTTGGGGGAAGGGGGGGGGGGTCTTAAAAGTTTTGGCTCCTCTCAGGAACTGTTTTACCAGAGAATAAGAGAAGAGGGGTAGCTCAGTATTACAATGAGCAGAGATGGCAGAGGCATGCATCTTAATTTAAGAGAAGGATAGGTCCTTGTGTAGCATTTCCGTTAAGTAATCTAGTATACGAGGTAAGCTTGGCACAGTCGCATCTCTTCCCTAAGACTGGCTCCCGTAACAGTATCTTTTCCACTTTTCTGAATAGGATTTTCTAGTACTAGGCCTCCTTGCCTCAAGGATGCCATCCAGCACCTGCTTACGGAGGGTTGCTGGTGAGGAGTTCAGGGGATGAGCTAGGCTGCAAGGTTCAAGGTCTGTAGAGGAGGGTGCAGAATCTGGCCCGCTTACTGGGACAGCAGGGAAGGAGTCTGAGGCAGGTGCCATGGTGGCAGTACTGTCAGACTGTGCAAAAGAGGGTACCCCAGTGCTTGCGTGGCCAGTCTGGTGCAATCAGAATTATCCTTGGCTTGTCCCGTTTGATCTTTAGTAGAGCCTTCGAGGAGGGGCAGAGGGGGAAAGGCATAGATTGAGAGGCTTACCCAGGTAAAGGACAGGGCACCCACTTTCCAAGCTTGGCGGTGGGGAGTTCTGGTGCAATATTTGCTCAATTGATAGTTCTGAAGGGAAGCAAAAAGGACCACCTCTGGTGCCCCCACCTGTTCCTCAAAAGCTTGAATATTTTGGGTTCCAGTTTCCACTCGTGTGAGTCCATGAGATTTCTGCTCAAGTCATCTGCCAGTGAATTTAGTCTGCCTGGCAGGAATTGAGCTTGCAGGTGCACATGGCTGCTCAAGGCTGTGTTCCACAGAGCCATGGCTAATCTGCAGAGTGGGTAGGAATGGGTCCCCCCCTGTTTATGTACCACATAACTGTGGTGTTGTCTGTCTTTACCAATAGTTGTCCTGGAAGAATAAGGCCTCTGAAAGCTGTCAGAGCATTTTGTACAGCTAACATTTCTTTTTGATTGATAAGCAGGTGCATTTGCTTTGGGCTCCATTTGCCCTGAATGCACTGCCCTGCCATGTGAGCCCTCCATGCGTAGTGAGGAGTCTGTCGTTAGGGTTTGGGCAGCAGGGGTTAGAGTGAAAGGCAGTCCCTTGTTGTGGTAGCAGGCCTCTGCCCGCTAAAGGAACTCTTGTCTTTATACAAGGAAGGATAGGAATCATGGTTTCTAGGTCCTGAGAATGTTGACACCAGAGACTTTTTAGATACCATTGAAGTTTCCTCATATGCAGTCTTGCATATGGAATTAATATGATGCAAGAGGCCATGAACCCCAGGGCTTGCAGTATTTTCCTTGCAGATAGCGGGGTCTTTGTGACCAGTTATTTGAAGTAGGCTGTCAAATAGACTGGTTTCTCTGGCGTGAGGTAGGCCATCTGGGAAGTTGTGTTCAAGCTTGCTCCCAGGAATACAATTTGTTGGCAGGGTACTATGCGAGATTTCTTTTCGTTTATGGTGTACCCCAGTGAGGTTAGTAGTTTCTTTACAAATGCCAGATGGTGTAAAAGTATGTCCTGGCTTTCTGCCTGAATTAGACAATCGTCCAGGTATGGGTATATTTGAATATTTCTTTGCCTGCAGAATGCAATGACTGGAGCTAGGCACTTTGTGAATACCCTGGGCACAGTAGATAAGCCAAAGGGCAGTGCAGAGAACTGATAGTGCATGTAGCCTGCGCTGAAACGCAGATATTTTCTGCAGGATTCCCTTATTGGGATGTGCAGGTAGGCTTCAAGTCTAATGTTGTCAACCAGACATTTCTGCCTAACATAGGAAGCAGCTGATGAAGAGTTAGCATTTTGAATTCTGGGATTACCAAAAAGGTGTTTAGGATAAACAGGTCCAGGATAGGATGCCAGGAGGAAAAGTCTTTAGTAAAAACCTTGTCGCCATTCTTCTGCTGGGACAGGATGAATAGCTCTGATACTTACAAGAGAGAGAACCTGCTATTGAGCTTCTGCCCACTGATTTGGGGGTAGGTCTGGCCAACCGTTTGGGGTTGGTAAGATGTGGAAGTGGAATCTGTATCCTTGAGAAACTATATTTAAAACCCATTTGTCTTGGGTAACAAGTTCCCAGTTTTTTGCACGCAGGGCAATCTTCCCCCTAAAGGAGCAGTCAGTTGAGCAGGGCTTTGAAGGTTTAAGGTTACGTCACTGAGATAGTTTACCATAGGGTGGTGTCTTACTACTTCCAGCTTTGGAAGTGGGAGCCCCCCCACTAAGGCCTGTGAGTACCTTGAGACTGTAGCCTAGGTGGTCTGCTGTTCCTGGGTTTCAACCGAGAAGGCCTGGATGAGACAGGAAAGGACCAGTTCTTAGAATGCCAATGCCTACTAAATCTGGGAGGCTGTACTTGCAGGAAAACTAACAGTTTGCATAGATTTAGCTTTTTCCTCAGTCTTTAAGTACTTCTGCTTTGGTGCTAAACAGGCGGTCTTGGCTTAAGGAAGCATCCAGTAATTTAACTTCAACATGATCTGGCAAACTTTGTTCCTTAAGCCAAGCATGCCTTCTAAGAACAGACCCAGTGACAGCAGCCCTGCAAGATGCCTCTAAAGAGTCAAAACCACACTGCAAAGTAGGTTTACCAACTTGTTCAGCAGAATGCATTAAATAATGTAATCCTTTATTATCAGCACAGTCAGGAATCAACAGAATTTTCTGTTTAAGTAATCCAATAGTATGCTGCTGATACTTAAACATATGAAACTGGCAGTTTAAGGCCCTAATGGCTAAAGTAGCAGAAGTGTATACCTTCTTACCCCACCTGTTCAGGGTCCTGGAATCTATATCAGAGGGGGTAGGGTTTTTGGCAGTAGTAGCCTTAATGCCTTTGGGTACCTGAGAAATGGTCTCTGGATCTGCAGTAGGATTTTTAAAGAGGAACTTGAGAGTCATGTACTCTGTAATACCAGTCAGGTTTCCTGGGAGCTGGAGGTAAAGTGTCTGGGCCCAGGCTAGATTCCAAGAAGGCATCGTCTACAATGTCCAGTACAGGAGGGATAGCTAAAGGCCTGTGTTGAGGTAGGAGTAAGAATTCCCTGAGCCTCTTTTTGGAGTCAGAGTAATCCTGGCTTTCCCAGTGGAAATGCTCCCCAAGTGTACAAAAAAGAGAAATCTTCTGTAGGGGAAGCAGAGGGTATTGAGTCCTCTGCATCAGAATCCTTATAGGTAGATAAGGGCAAATCTTGGTCATCAGAAGAATCAGAAATTTCAGAATCCTGATCTGAAGAATCAGAAGGAAAATCAGTTCTAGGTCTCAGAGGGAGAAGGCTGGATTCCCCTAATTAGAGTAATAAGGGCTTCAGCCATTTTCTTTTTTAGGCATATGGGCCTGACCATGCAGTTTGGACATGTTTTCTAGGCGTGGATCGAGTTTTAGGCCTTGAAGAAGATGGCATTGGTTTGACATGCCAGTCAGTAGGCCTGAATACACCCTCAGAAGCCGGTGCCTGCACAGTGGCTCTGGACCCATCCAAGGTAGAGACATCTGCAGGTTCTATAGTCGAAGCAGCATCTCGCAGCATACTGGACTCTGAATGGGTCTCAATAGAGGCCTGTGAATCTGAAGTAGCGGGTATCAGGGACTGTGAAAGCACCTCACCGAGTACTGGCAAACTGGCGACTAGCTTAACGGAAGCATCGTGGGCAGCTTTGGACCTATGCGGCCTGTCTCGGTCTTTATCTTAAAGTTTTTTCGGAATGTCGGTAGTAGAATGGCTTACCAAAGCCATTTATGGACAATTAAACAAGAGTACCGAAATAGTTTGATGCAAAAATGAACTGATGGCAAATAGTTAGAGGATTGAATAAGGCACAAAACAGACAGCCAGGAATGCCGTGGTCTGGGCCTAAGCAAGGAATGCAGTACGAATGAAAATCTTTAGGAGGTATTTGCTTTCAACAAGTAATACAGTTGTTTACTTTTACTGACATCGGTTTGGAGTAAGAAAAAGGATCCTCAACGGGGTACTTAACTTTTTTGAAGACTTCAGTTCTGAAACGAAAATTTCAGGAGTCGGCCGATCGGCACTTACGAACTGCTTCTGCTTCGGGCACGGCAAGAAAGACTGATGTAATGGCGTCAGCTGCATGCTTTATACCCCTGACTATGTGACGTCATGGAAGAAGAGACGGCAACCAACGCAGGACCCAAGACTTTGATAATCAGGCCGGCTGAGGGCTACCTGCAAGCAGATAACAATAATGTAATGACTGCAACAGTGAAACATGAAGAACATCCAGTCTGCTTTCCTAGGAGCAGAAGGTAGATAAATCGGGGTGTAAAGCAATGGTCTTTAAAGACATCATTCAGGACTACATGCACAGGAGGAATAGCCAGTGGCCTGGATGAAGGCAAACTAAGCAGTTCTTTGTAATGGGTTTGACCCAGAGAAATGTTTTGATTTCACAACTGAAAGCCTCATTCATTCTATGCAGGGTATCCCTGAAGGGAAGGTCCTTTGGGGAAGGGGGGGGTGTGCGGAAGTCCGGGTGTGTCAGTCTGAATTTGGGCAAGTTTGTGGAGACAAGAGCCCAGAGTAAGAAAATTCTTCATCTTCACAGCTAAAGGAATCTGCATTTTCCTGAAAGGTCATCACACTGCTTCTTTTGGATGGTGAAGCGACAGAAGTAGAAGTATGACAGGGTTCTCATTTCATAAGCTACAAACTCATGTGCTATCTCTTAGGCGGTCTTGGACTTGAGTCACCCACACCTCCAACCACTTCTTCACAGACTAAGACGGGTTCACGTACAGTGTGAAATATTTTCTGCTTAAAAACCTCAGCTTTGGCCGGCTAAGAACTTGCTATATTCAACTGGACGTATAAGAGAATTTAAGTACCTTTATCTGCTCTTTTTTTTCAAAAAAAATACAGTATTTAAATTGAATTTAACTGTGTGGAAGGAATATTAACTGAACTGGAAGTTTTCACTCTGCTCTCATTCACTCTGCTCTTCAGTTAGTCCCACCCACCCTCCTTGTTTTTGTTTTGGTGTTAATCTTAGTGGCCTTGCAACTGCCCGCCCCTCTTGTAAATTTGTGTTTGGATACTCCTTCTGGGCCCATCTCATTTGCTCACTCAACTGAGTGCAGTGAGATCATATTCTGATTTCAGGCACTCCTACTGTGTACAAAAAGAGAGCATCTGGGAAACAGAAAAAAAAAAAATTAAGCTCGTTTCCTGCCTTTCCTGTTAAGTGGTATAGACTATTTGTAGGCTTCTGAGACCCCAAGCCCTTCTGTGTTGGAGGGAAGCATTCTAGCTTAGTTTTTTTTTTCTTATAACTAGCCAGTTTTCTAGTTTCAGCACTCATCTGTTTCTTTGATCTCAGCACTTGTTCAGAAAAAAAAAAAATTTCATCTGCTTTTACTGTACTTGTGTTTCTACCTACTTTTTTTTTTTTTTTTTTACTTTTGCATCATCTTAAAAGTACTCAATTGTATTTATTACTGTTGGTGTAACTCATTCTAAGCCTTTTGGTTTAAACACTTGGGCTTCGGACCAGTTGTTTTGCACCGAGAGGGTTTGTGGTCTGCACTGTAGTGGCAAAAGAGGTAGCTTACATCCTTCTAGGTTGGGAACTGCTGATTGAGGGCTCAGTGTCTGTTATTCTAAAAGTGTATTAATTCTGGTTGTTCATGTCTGAATACTTGGTACATAGGACAAACAAAAAGAATGGTTCGTGTCCGAATTTTAGAACATTTAAAAGACATTAGGAACAAAAATGAATTTAGTCCGATGGCTAAACATTTTTTGGAAAAACATAAGGGTGACCCAGGCAGTTTAAAATTTTGTGTTTTGGGTAAACCTTTCAATTGTGAAAATGGGGGATTATTTGTTCAAAAATTACTTGAATTAGAGACCAGAATGATTCTGAAATTTAACACATTGAAACCACATGGATTGAATTTAGAATTAAGTATTTAAATCTTAACTAATTCTCCTATATACAAATGGCATGTAAAAATTACAATTGTTTACAATTGTTTACAAAGATTATAAAGATTTAATCATAAAATTTAATTTAGTCATTATAGATTTGACATTTGATAAAAAAGAATTTATACAAGTGATATTACTTCTTATGTCTTAAACATTTTTGTGTATTTTGATATATGGTAAGACATAATATACATAAAAATATACACATAATATTTAATGATTAATATTTGCTTTTTTATACATAGCATGAATTACTCAGAAGCAATCAATATTAAATTTATTCTTTCACACATTTGTTAATAAATATAAAAAAATATATGGAATCTTATAGTTAAAGAATTTTATATTTGAAGGCATTTTGATTTTGACTGTATTTTTTAATGTTGATATATAAGAAAAGAAACACTGGTAGAGCACTTTAAAATTTGATCATGAAATGATGTAATAAGTTAATTGAATAATTAGTGCTGATTAACTTAATTTTTTGTATAAATAATAGTTAACAGCACTTTGTATTTGTGATCCTTTTGAAGGCGAAAAGCCGAGGTACCAGATCGCAATAAACGCTTTACTGGCATGGTGCTGGTTGAATTTGTGTTCTTTTGAGTAGCATCTTACCCTCACCAAGAATGATGCCACAATATGAAGACAAGATGATCAATTTCAACAACTGGCTTAAGTACTGGTGTCATTCAAAGGGGATCCAATGCCTGTCAGCTTGGGATGATATGCTCGACAAGCCACGAAGCTTTGCTAGGGACGGCTTGCACCTGTCACCCCTGGGCTTTCGGATATTGGCAAAGGCTCTTGCTACCCCCATAGTGCCTTTTTTAGGCAAGGCTCAAAAGACAAACCCACCTCCATAGGTATCGCAAGGGATAAGAAACTAAGAGTAATGCTACTCAACGCCAGAAGTCTAAACCTCAAGATGCACGCACTCGAAACTCTCCTTTGCATGGAGAACATAGATATCTGTGCAACAGAAACCTGGTTCAGGGCTCCCGAGAGCACCCCAGCACTACCAGGTTATACCTCATACCATGCTTTTCGGCCCCAAAACTTGGACCGAACCACAAAAGGAGGGGGAGTATCGATATTCAAAGATACCCACACCTCCAAGTTGGTGGCAAAGCACGAAGCATCAGAGACTATCCATGTGCAACTAACAGTGGGTAAAACTGCCTTCCAGTTTATAGCCTGCTACAGACCACCCTCCCAAACCCAGGAACCCCACTCAGCCTTCCTGAGAACATTGGAAAATATGAAGGTCTCTCCAAACACCATTATATTGGGCGACTTCAACTACCCAAACATAGACTGGGAGCATTACTCTAGCTCCAACACCCTAGCCCAAAGGTTCCTAGAATTTATAAACTCAAATGCTATGGAACAACTTGTTACCACTCCCACAAGAGGGGAAAACATACTGGACCTGATCATCACCAACATGGGGACTCTATGCTCCAGACCAGAAGTGTATCCCTCACTGGTAAGATCAGACCATAAACTAATCTCACTGGATATTCACATCCCGATCCCACCCCCTGCCCAGAAAATCACAGTGAACAACTTAAATTTCACACTCCTCAAAACTAAGGTGGAATCCTTCAAACCCACCAGGCCTGTGGAAAATACGGCCCAGACCGCAGAATCCTTTATAAACGCATTCTATGAACACCTTCAGGAATGCATGGATCATGCGATCCCAAATAAAACCAAGACCCAATCCTCCAAAGGCAGATGTCCTGTCTGGTGGACCCCAGCCATAAACAAACTATACAATAAAAGGAGGAAGCTACTAAATGACAGAGCAAAATCCCAAAAAGGGAAGGCATCACTGATCAGTATTAGCAAAAAACTACGGGCACACATAAAATTGTCTAAGGCCAGCTTAGAGAGAAAAATTGCACAGGACACTAAGGATAATCACAAGGCTTTCTTTAGTTATGTTAGAAACCTGGGTGGGAATTTCCAGATATGCTCAGAATTAGTCCAAAATGACAAAATACACCGAACCCACAGACATTGCCAACATCCTAGCTGACAGGTTCAGCGCAAACTCCCCCCACCCCACCAAAAGAGCAAATATCTATCCCAGCAGAGTGCTGCCCCCCTGACATCTCAGATGCTCAGGTAAGAGCCGCCCTCTCCAAAGCAAAAAACACAGCATCAATGGGACCAGATGGTGTCCTGGGCTGCGGCGTCCTACATGAACTCCAAAAAGAACTAAGCCCAAACATAAAACTACTGTTCAATCTCAGCCTTACTACAGGATATGTGCCCAAAGAGTGGCGTACAGCAACAGTGGTCCCTCTCCATAAAGGTGGTGCCTCAACGGATCCTGGAAACTATCGCCCCATAAGCTTGACTAGCTTGGTCTGCAAAGCTATGGAAAGGATCATCATGGACCTCATAAATAAAGATATTGTGGACCTACAAACATTGGATCCTACCCAGTTCAGCTTTAAGGGCAGATCCTGCCTCTTAAACCTGGTTGTTTTTTTCTTTGAAACAGTCACCATGGCCATTGACGAGGGGAAGGTGGTCTGCACAGCCTACCTGGACCTCGCAAAAGCCTTCGATACAATACCCCACTCGGGAATTATAGATAAGCTCACCAGCTTAAATATAAACCCCCATGTTACTAGATGGATTGCAAACTGGCTCAAGGACAGAACCCACATGGTTAGAATTGCTGGAGCCATGTCAAACTCCAAACCAGTTACAAGTGGTGTCCCACAAGGCTCAGTCCTGGGACCTCTTGTTCAGTATATATTTCTCGGAGGTACAGGCCAACACGGAAGGACTGTGGCTGACCAAGTTCGCAGATGACTGCAAACTGGGCGCCATAATAGACTCTCCAGTCGACACAAGCATCCTCCAAAAGGGCCTCATAGAAACAGACAACTGGTGCCAGAGCCATGGCCTCAAGCTAAATGCCAAAAAGTGTATAGTCATCCCCTTTGGCAAAAACAAAGTGCCCACAAATTACCACATAGGTGGTAATCCATTAAGTACAGAAGTAATTAGGGACCTGGGGACCCAAGTTGATAGCAATCTCTCATTTGACAACCACGTGGCCAAAGTGGTTAGAAAAACATTTTATATAGCCCACCTAATCATGAAGGGATTCACATCTAGATCAGGGAGGTCATCGTGCCTCTTTACTCATCCCTCATCAGGCCCATAATTGAATACAATGCCCTTTTGGGATGTACCTTACCAGACACCTGCAGCAACTGGAAAAACCCCAAAAGTACCTCACCAAGAGGATCAAAGGTCTCAAACAGATGCCATATGCTGCCCGGTTAAAGAAACTCCAGCTCTACTCAGTGGCATACCGCCTGTTCAGAGGCGATCTGTGCCTGACGTATAAAGCCATGTCCAACCTGGAATTAATGGACATGCTGCACCTCAGAAAATCCAAATCCCATCGAGCCACGCTCGAGACTTGAGCCTCAGCACTGAAATAAATAGGACATGCTGGAGGGACAGATTCATAACCCAGAGGCTCCCTTCACTCTGGAATAAAATCCCAGTCCAGGTTAGGCAGAGTACCTCATTGACTCTCTTCAAGAGGAATCTTGATGAGTGGATGGGAGATGGTAGGTTTACCCCGGGTATCACTTCTGTGTCACTGGTAGACAGAGGCACAGTATACCAACCTCGAAAAAGGGCATAACAAAATAAATTTAAAATGGGTGGCGAAAGCCAAACACATTCTGGCTAGGCTTATAAATGCCCTAGGGCAGATAGCCTAGTATGAACCTATGAACCTGCAGTTTGGGTGGCCATTTTTAAAAGGGATGACTTAAGTTGCAGTCATTCAACCTTCAGTACTTGAGATACACAGGGCTTCCCCCTCGAAATCTATGACATGGACAGCAGAAGCTGAAGCATGCTAAGCAACCTCAGACCAGACCAACTTGTGTGCAGTGGTAACTTTCGCAGGCAGCCGGGAGACCATGATGGCCTTCCAAGGTGGTCACACTAGAGGGTTCAAGTCTAGGAGTCACTGGACTGGGGGGGCTGCAAAGGTTCATAGGTTGGTACTAGGCTATCTGCCCTAGGGCCTATACAAGCCTAGCCATAACAATTCCCTGGCTATTTCTTCCCACATTATTTACTTTCCTGGACCCCTGTCTAGCAGGGTGACTGACGTGATCCCTGGGGTGAATTTCCTTTCTCCCATCCAATCGTCAAGGTTCCTCTTGAAGAGGTCCAAAGAGGCACTCTGCTTGACATGTATGGGCAATCTATTCCAGAGTCTGGGGAGTCTCTGGGTCAGGAACCTATCCCTCCAGCATGTTTGTTTATTGTGATGACAAGGTTTAGATCCCTGGAGCGTGTAGCTCTGAGGGATTGGGATTTCTTTAAGTGTAGCATGTCCAGCAGCTCTGGGTTTGACATGGCCTTGTATGTTAAGCAGAGATCGCCTCTGAGTAGACTATATGCGACAGAGTATAGCTGGAGTTTTTTTAAGGCGGTCAGCGTAGGGCATCTGCTTCAGGCCTGTGATTCTTTTAGTGAGGTATTTCTGAGGCCTTTCCAGTTGTTGCAGATGTCTTGAGAGGTACATACCAAATGGGGTGTTGTATTCCATAATGGGTCTAATGAGGGATGAGTACAGTGGGACAATGACCTCCTTTTTTCAGGATGAAAAGCCCTTCGTGATGAGGTGTGCCACATAGAAGGATTTCCTGACTGTTGTTGCGATGTGGATATCGAAGGTGAGACCACTGTCCACCTGTGTCCCCAAGTCTCTTATCACACTTTCTGTGTTTAGTGTACTGCCACCTATATGGTAATTCATGGATACATGTTTTTTCCCCAAAGGGGATAACAATACATTTCTTGGCATTGAGCTTGAGCCCATGGCTCTGACACCAAGCATCTGTTTCTGTAAGGCCCTTTTGTAGAGTATCCACATCATTTGGGGATTCAATAATGGCTCCCAGTTTGCAGTCATATGCAAACTTTGTTAGCCAGAGTCCCTTAGTGTTGACCTGTACTTCAGAGAAGTAGATGCCAAACAAGAGCGGCCCCAGGACTGAACCCTGAGGTACTCCACTTGTCACTTGTCTGGAGCTGGATTTGGAGTCGGCTACTTTTACAGTGTGGGTTCTATCAGTAAGCCATTTAGCAACCCATTGGGTGACATAGGGATTAATGCCCAACTTAGTAAGTTTATCTATGATTCCATTGTGGGGGATGGTGTCAAAGGCCTTGGCAAGGTCTAGATAGGCTGTGTGGACCACCTTACCCTTGTCCACGGCTCTGGAGACTGATTCAAAGAAGTCAATCAGGTTCAGGAGACAAGATCGGCCCTTCACAAACCCAAACTGGGTGGGGTCCAGTGTTTGAAGGTTGCTGGGTGGGGTCCAGTGTTTGAAGGTTGCCAGTGTCTTTGTTTATAAGTTCCATAATACGCTCCATGGCCTTGCAGATGAGGCTTGTCAGACTGATGGGACGGTAGTTTCCAGGATCCAAGGTGGATCCCCCCTTGTGGACTGGGATAACTGTAGCTCTGCGCCACTCAGTGGGCACAAAACCCGAGGTGAGGCTATGATTAAAAGTGACACTTAGGTGAGGTGCCAGTTCATATTGAAGTTCATGTAGTACACAGTCCGGGATGTCATCTGGTCCCATGGATGCTGTATTCTTGGCTTTAGAGAGAGTGCGTTTTGTACATGTGTGGCCGTTATTACTGGAATTTGGCAATCTTCCAGTATTGAGATGGGCCATTTAGGGGGTGAGAGGGGGGTGAAGTTGGCACTGAATCGATCTGCCAGGATATTGGCAATATCCTTCTGATCAGTATATTTAATGCCACTCTGTTTTAGCTCAGAGCAGATCTGAGCATTGCCATTTAGATTCTTGACATAGTTAGTTATAGAATGCTTTGTGGTTGTCTTTGGCATCTTTGGCAATTTTATTTTCGTAACTAGCTTTGGAGGATTTTATGAGGCATCTCAGTTTCTTACTGAGGCTAGTAAGGGAGTTTTTTGCATCCTGGGATTTTCCTCTTCTGCAAAAGTTTCTTCCTTTTCTTGTAAAGTTTGTTTATGGCAGGGGACCACCAGATTGGCTTCCTTTTTTTGGATGAGAGCATTTTGGTTCTATTTGGGATGGCACGATTCATGCACGAGTGGATGTGCTCGTACAGTCCCTTGGTGTAGGATTCAGCAGTTGAACTTTCAGTTCCCGTCTGCATGGGTGTCATGAAGTTTGTCACTTCTGACTTGAGTAGCATGAAGTTGGCTTTGGAGAAGTTTTTTTATGGTGGTTTCTTTACTGGGGGTGGGGGTGGGATGTGGATGTTAAGGGTGATTAGTTTATTGTCAGACCTGACTAACGAGGGGGTGACCATAGGTATGCAGCATTGATTTCCCATGTTGGTAATTAACAGGTCTAGGATATTGGAGCCCCTGGTGGGACTATGGATTAGTTGATCCAGGGCGTTGGAATTTATGAATTCCAAGAACAGTTGCGCAAAGGTGTTGGGACATGAGTAGTTTTCCCAGTTAATGGCAGAGTAGTTAAAATCACCCAGTATTAGGGTGTTTGGTTCTATCTTAATATTTTCCAGTATGTTTAGAAAGGTGTAGTGAGAATCTTGGGGTATATTGGGGGATCTCAACTGGGCCAGTCAACTTTTGTCCTGGAGATGGAGCTTTCTTGGTAATGTCAGAATCGGTGGTCCTTTTGTCTGCTTATTTGGGAATGACACTAGCTGATGTGGGAGTGAGGCCCTGCTTTAGCAACAGATTGTAATACCACTGGGGAAACCGAAGACGAACCCTCCATTAGAGCAGCTTGTACCTCACCCCTATTTTTGCATTTTTTCGTATGGAATTTTGTGCAGACAAGACAATTAGACATCATGCTGAGGCCCCAAGCAGAACAGGCAAAACGAGTGAGAAATCTTTGTAGGATTTGCTTCCCACACTAAGAAGTTGTTGACTTTGAACATTAAACTAATGGGGTACTTATCCGACTAGAAGGTTCTCCAGAAAAATGAGCCAACTAATGGACTGAGCATATTAAACTCAAGAAAAGCCCAGCAGACTACAAAGCCAGAAAGAAATGAAGGTGGATCCGGACACCTTTCTTATACCCTTAAGTACAGAGAGTCAAAATGTCTGCTGGCTAGGGATGATGTAAAGACTCTGGAAAATCAGGCTGGCTGTGGGCTTCTACATAGCAGGAAGATCCAAGAATTAGCACTACAACACTGACTATGAAGAAATAGAAGTTATGTACTTACCATAACGTTCCATGTGAGTTGTTTATCTCGCCTTTATTCTCACTGATGGGTTCGGAGCCGATCCTCTGCTCTGACACGGCAAATAGCAAGCTCAAGGTTTGCCAGTAGCTCGAGACCAGTCCCTTCTCCCACAATGCACTGCTGGAATTACCTCAGATCTTGTTTGCTGCGAATAATAGTCTATACATATATATACATATATACAACCTATACATACTCTCATATATATCTACAAAGAACAGTTCCCAAAGGGAAAGACGAAATATTGAATAACCAGGATGGCACTAGCCTCTAAGTCAAGTCAGCCAGGAGGGGGAAGGAGGGAGGGACGTGAGAATAAAGGCGAGATAAACAACTCACATGGAACGTTATGCTAAGTACGCAACTTCTATATGAGAAGTTGTTAAATCTCGCCGTTTATTCTCACTGATGGGTAGCGTCCCTAGCACCCTCAACCCTGGGTGGCTCATGGGAGTATGTTAAATACCGTAGAACCAAAAGAAGACCTGTCCCTAGAAGCCTTATCCACTTTGTAATGTGTGATAAAAGTATGAGGCTTAGACCAAGTGGCTGCAGCACAAATATCAAGGGGCAATTTAGCTTGAAAAGCAGAAGAGGTACACACAGCTCTGGTAGAAAGAGCTTTTGGTTTGTGCGTTAAAGGCATGTTCGTATTTTCATAAACAAAAGGATATACAATCGGATAACCATTTAGATAAGGTTGTTTTAGCCACTGGATTGCCTTTTCTTGCTTCTGAGAAGGATACAAAAAGTTGATCCGATTTCCTAATATCCTTAGTTCTGTCAAGATAAAATCTGAGCCGTCTGTGAACATAAAGTTCGTGCAGCATATATTCCAATTTGTTAGAGTGGCTGGGGAAGAACACTGGTAGTTCAATGACCTGATTGATATTGGACTCAGAACAGACTTTAGCTAAAAATGAGGGGTTTGTTCTGAGAGATACTCTATCAGCATGGAAGATCATGTAGGGTGGTCTGATGAATAATGCTTGAAGTTCTGTCACTCGGCAGGCAGACGTAATGGCCACAAGAAAAATGGTTTTCCAAGATAAGAATTTTAAAGCACAAGAAAAAGCTGGTTCAAAGGGAGGAAGAATAAGTTGAGACAGCATAAAGTTTAAATTCCAGGGAGAAAAGGGAATTTTGATCGGAGGTCTCATATGAAGAACGCCTTTACGGAAGGTTTTGGATAATTTACGGCTCACAATATTTGAGCCATCAAGACCAAGGTGAAAATTCGAGATAGCAGCTAACTGAACTCTAACTGTAGCAGCTGCTGCCCCTTCCTGAAAAATTTGTCAAAAATTCCAAAATTGAAGATAGCAGAGCTGGAAAAGGGTCAATTTTCTGCACGTTGGCCCAAATTGAGAACCTTTTCCATTTACTGCCATATAGTTCCTGGTAGACGGCTTGTGAGAAGACAAGAGAATCTGTCTTGTATCTTCTGAAATTGAATGAAACCTGGCAATTAGGGGAAGTGGATTAGCCAAGCAGCCAGTTTCAG